>NW_006263547.1:447508-457242 GCF_000469605.1 Apis dorsata | reverse complement strand
ATCATTTTTTAATTACTTTTAATGCATCTTTTAGAATAAAGATAGATGCACTATATAAACCTATGGTTAAAAAATTGATCATTATGATTATTGATGCTTTAAGATGGGATTTTATAACAGGATCAATTGGAAAGATTGCAATGCCTGTAACAAGTAGTCTCATAGGAAATTCTTCAGTTTCTTTGTTAAAAACTAAAGTACATTCACCAACTGTTACAATGCCTAGAATAAAGGTGTTAGATTTTTAATAAAAATTTTATATATATTTTATATTTAAAAATTAGAAAAATATAAAGAAAATATTTTATATAACTTAGGCAATTACTACTGGTATGATACCAAGTTTTATTGATATAGCTTTAAACTTTGGAAGTAAACCAGTTACTGGTGATAGTATATTTTTTCAAGCAAAACAAGCTGGTTATAAATCAATATTTTATGGAGATGATACTTGGATTACATTATTTCCTTTTATATTTGACCGTTATGATGGTACCACATCATTTTTTGTAACAGATTTTACTGAGGTATTTTTTAATTCTTCATTAAATCTTTATATATATTTAATACTATATAATTAAATATAATAATTTTAATTTAATTAATAAAGGTTGATAACAATGTAACTAGGCACATACATAAAGAATTATATAATAATAATGATTGGTCTATAATGGTTCTTCATTACTTAGGACTTGATCATATTGGTCATGTTTATGGACCATTTAATCCATTAATTAAAACAAAACTTAAAGAAATGGATAATGTAATAGCAAAAATTCAGTTTAAAGTTCAAGAATGGGTAGGTGTAATATAACATGAAATATTTTAAATATAATATAATTTAGTAAAATTATCAAACATATAGAAATTATAATTTATTATCTATATTTATAAAAATTTAGTATAAATTTATTATCTTTAGAATCAAAATAATGATTCTACTTTGTTTATTATTTGTGGGGACCATGGGATGAAAGATTCTGGTGGTCATGGTGGTTCAACAATATCAGAAACAATTGTACCTTTTATTGCAATTGGTGGAGAATATCATCAAAATTACAATAATCCCATAGAAATATCACAAATAGATATTGCATCTACACTATCTGTTATTTTGGGATTACCAATACCACATTCTAATATAGGGACAGTTTTTTTAGATAATTTATATGATTTATCTATCTCAAAGAAATTATTTATACTTTATTATAATTCAAAACAAGTTTTTAGTCATTTTCAAAAACTAGTTGATTATGAGTCTAAATGTGAGTTATTTGATTATATTTAATTATATGTAATTTTTTTAAACAATATGATGAATTTTCTCATTATTACAGATGCATATAAAAAATATTTGGAAGCAATAAAGCTTCATAATGCTTGGTTAAATACTAAAGATCATCCAAATGACATAACAGATGATATTGTGCTTTCCTATAAAATTGCACTAAAGGAAATGAAAGAAATTCTCATAAACAGTACAATAAAATATGATTTTCAAATAATAATAATAGCTATAATTTTTCTATGTCACGTAAGAGTTAAAAATTAATTCAATATATTACTATTTTAGATTTTTTCAATAAAATAATTTAATAATTTAATAATTTCAGATTACTTGTATTTTAATAGGAAAAATATCTTTTAGATCACCTACATTAAAAAGTATTATATTTTTCATTATTTTAAATATATTTTCATGGATATTAATCAATCATTTTTGGAAACAAGAAAATATATCATTACTACATACAAAAAATCTAATTGCCAATATAATAGTATTATGTATCATAATTGTTTTAATTATACATTCTTATCTACTTGTCAATATTAGAAATTTCAATATTTTTATGTCTAAGGTGAAAGATAATTACATAAAATTATATAAAAATTTTACAGTATTTTAAAATTTCTTTTTTTAAAAATTAGAAAACAAAAAATGGAATAGGAAAATGGTTTCTTTCATTTGGAGCATTAATACATGCAATTAGTCTTGGTAGTAGTAGTTTTGTAGAAGAAGAACATCAAACATGGTATTTTTATTGGGTCACAGTTCTTATATTGCTACTTTACCATTTTATCGCGAAATATTTTTCAAAAGATTTTTTATATACACAATAGTAAG
Organism: Apis dorsata; assembly: GCF_000469605.1. Classification (NCBI taxonomy): domain Eukaryota; kingdom Metazoa; phylum Arthropoda; class Insecta; order Hymenoptera; family Apidae; genus Apis; species Apis dorsata. The sequence goes on along the minus strand of NW_006263547.1, from coordinate 455,114 downwards.
AAAAATTTTTTTAATATAAAATATTAAATTATTTAAGATATTAAACTTCCAATTGTATTTCAGTTACAAGAATTACCGACAATATATACATGCACAAATTATCATTAAACTTTTATTACTATTGATAGGACACAGAATTCTCAGGAAATTAAATAGTACTGGGGATAAATATGCTCATCTTCCTGATATAGCAGGATTTTTATTAAAACAAGAAAATATATTGAGCATGACAATTGTACTTGTTACTGGTAATTAAATTATAAATTACTATTTAAATTGTATATTAAAATCAGAGAATATATTCTGAAAATTATTTTTTCTTCAGGTCTTATACTTTTGATATGGATTGATTTTAGTCATGAAAGTAAAACACATAAAATACAATCATTAGCACTTAATTCAATAGTTAGTATATGTATTTATCTTCGTCATATGCATAATGGTAATGTTACCAAAATAGTATTTTATCCTCAAACAAGGTAAGGTTATTCCTCACATTAAAAATTTATACATATATTTAAAAATACAATCATTGATTATAGTGGAGTATACGAAGTACAAATTTTTTGGTTTTTACTCTTGATAAATTTTTCAACTTATATTTATAATATGATCCAAACAAAAAAACACAATGCCAAACTCTTTTTAAAAATTTCTTTGTATTTTATTCTAAAAACATGGATTATGATCTCAGCAATGCTTCATAAACCACACAATGTGATACTTTTACCATTTCAAATAATATTTAGCAATGTAATTTCTGAAATAATTAAAAACGGTATTTCTCAAGATGTTGGTGTGATCTTATATATCTGGATTGGCAATGTATTTTATTTTTATCAGGTAATAATCTAATAATTGCATCAAATAATTGCTATAATCAAAACAAATTTGAAATAAAAAAGTAATTTTCTATAGGGAAATTCCAATAGTTTAGCAACTATTGATGTAGCTGCAGGTTACATTGGTGTACAATCGTATATCCCATTTATTAATGGTTCATTATTGTTAATTAATACTTATTCATCTCCAGTTTTGGCCTATTTTTTGTTTATTTATTATTCGATCTTGGAGCATCCATATAAGTAAGTATTTCGAAGTTTTAAATTAATTTTTAAAAGATTTATATTAAGATATTATATTAAAGTTATACATATATTTTTAGTATTTATGAAATAGTCACACAAATTAATAAAATGTACATAATGTGGAGATTAATACCGGTGACTCTATATACAATTATAATTAGTATTCAACGCCATCATTTGTTCATATGGTCAGTATTCTCGCCGAAATTATTATATGAAGCTATATATTTTACTATTATGTGTGTTGTCGTATTTATCGTGCTAATTTTGACCACTCTACAAAAAATAATAAATAAATTGTGATTTTATATTTTTTATCGATTTCTTTATTCAAAATTCTATAAATTTTATTCTTCAATATTGATCAAATTTTAAATTAATTGATGAAAAAAAATTAAATTGATGAAAAAATATCTTTTTTTAATATTGAAAAATTTTTATAGGAAATAAAAAAAAAAATATTAAATGTAAAGGAAAAAATTTTTTTAATTTCTAATTATATTACAATCATTGTATTTTAACTGAATTCTTCAATTGTTTTTATAAAAATTCAACTATACAAAAATTTTTATTAATATGCATAAAATAGATGTTAATTTTGTAAAAATTTTTTCTTTTTTTTATAGTCGAAATTATTTATCAATCTAATGGAGCTTAGATTTGAATACTTAAATGAACTGTACACGTTTAAATTGAAATTATATGTATATCTTACAGATATGAAGTAAAATAATTATATAAAATTTATTTCCATTGAGAAATAGATTTTTTTTTTTTTAGAAAATCTATATATACTAAAATTTCGTATACTACAGTGGTCTTCAATCTTAAATATTAATTTTGAATTTTTTTATATACTATTACTAACTGCGAGTTATAATATATCACAAAATAATTTCTTTAAAACATTCACACAAAATAATGCTTGCAAATAATATAATTCTAATCATGCAAAACAGACACTCCAAAGGAAAAAGTATTCTGTATTCTATCACAAGAAAATAAATTATTTTCTATAGGAACAAAAAAATAAATATAAATACATATTTACTATAAATATGATTAGATTATTAAATCTAAATAGCAACTATATTTCATTGTTCTACAAATTTTTTTCTATATTCTTTGTTATTTAAATAATAAATTCAAAATGCTAATAAATGGTATATCCATAAAATTAAATAAATTTTCTGATTTTTTTTATACAAGATATACTAAATATATTAATAGAGGATATACTAAGTATATTAATTTCTCTAAAATATAAAATTATTTTAATATAATTATATTACATTAAATATAATATTATATATCAGAAAATTTAAAATTCAATAAGTTGAAAATTGGAAACAATAATTTGAATTAAAATTTTTTCTATAAAATATTTTAAATTAAATACATTTGCAAGCGAGTGTCGCATCATGATACATTAATTTCTAACATATAAAATATTCGTTTGTTGTTATACAAAAATATAAATACTATATCAATTTATATCGAATTATGAAAACAATTATACACATTTCAAACCTATACGGTTTTCGAGAATATTAATTTTAATTATCTCGCAAGGCTACTAAACTCGCCAGCGATATTTCATTTTAAATAGAGGATTTCTAATACTTTTTCGTAAATGTTAAACATTATACATCCATGTCCATATGAATAAATTTATATCTTAAATCGTAACATTATTATAATAGTTTAAATTACACGTTTGAATAACGTTTAATGCATTTATAAAATAAATAATTCATAAGTTAAGAATATCCAATGATTTTCATGAAATATAGCTTAATACAGTAATGGTATTATGCGAAATTTGAGTATTTTTGTTTTCTTATATACATATACATATACATATATTTATTTGGCTATATTTATATTTATATTTAGTCCTTTTTATTTAGAAGAAAAATTTTTTTAAAATGGTGAATTCATACCAAGTTTTGTACCAAATTCTAATCGTGCTCTTTTTTGATACCTCACATTTACCCTGCAAATATTAGAATAATAAATTAAATATTTATTTTTATAAAATAATACATAAAATTATATATAATATAATATATAAAACTTACTTGATTTCCTGCCATTTGATCAATTCGTTAATGGCAAAGATTAATGGTAATGAAACTAAGAAAAATAGGGGAAGATGTAAAGGAAAATCTTTTATACTTTGCCCTTCGTCTTTCCAGAATTTACAAAACACTGTTCCTGAGAATGCAGCTTGTGCGCATAATCTAAAAAATTTGATTCGAATTGAAGAAATATTTTAGATATAATATAAACACACGCATACAATTATAATTAAAATTTATGATTTATAACAAATGATTTAAAAAATTAAAATATTTTTTAAAAAATAAAAAAGTGACATGACTTTTGAATATTTATATTATATTATACTTTTATTATTATATTATATTATATTATACTTTTTGAGTTAAATATATATATCTTATATAATTTTTTTACTCACGCTATAAATGCACTGAAAAACCATACGTAATTGTTAAAGGGTTGTTTCTTCCAGATAGAATATTCTCTATGTACAAAGCTTATGGATATGGTTACTGTACGAAAAAAAAAATATTAAAGAATTCGATAATATTCATCAAAGATTTTTTCAACAAAGATTAGAAAATAAATAAGATTTACCCAAATGTAAAACTAACAGCGACAAAGCGAAATGTTGTATCACTAAAATAATGTTTGGTTTGTCACCCCAACCACCCCATGAAACTTCTCCTTGTGTATCTGGGTATATATACAAGCATTTAGAATCTGGTGTGTAAGTAGGGCACAAAGATAAAAACGAGATACATTGCGACAAAACTATCGTTATGACTGTCGGCAAAAATTTACTGCCATAACACCAAAGAACAAATAATGCAACCTGAAAAATTAAGAAAGTACTTATAAAAAATTCAAAAGAGAATTTTTCTAAATTTTTTGAATCTAAAAAATGTTTTCTCTAACAATTTATATTTTTATATAACATGAAATTTTTTAAAGAATTTTACTACTTAAAATTAATAATTATTTTTATATGGAGATAATTTTTTCAGAAAAATATAAATACAAAGTACCGATAATAAATAATGTTCCATTGTTAAATTAAGGATGATCATGCATTTATTATTTGGAATTTCAATTTTTTAAATATTTCAATATTTCTAAAATGAAAAGAAGATTCCATTTCTTCAGTTACGTTGGTAAGAATCTAATAAATTAGAATAATCATGTAATCCATTTATTATTATTATAACAATTATCCTTTCTTACCTGGCCATTTACAGTACATTGGTTTTTACCAGTTGCACGTTGCATTATGGTAGGATCCATTGGTGTAGCAATCATAGATATAGATAATATTGGAATGATTAAGCAGCACAACCATAAGACTTGATCGACCGAAAATAAAGGCGGTAGTAACAGGAAACCGGACATAGCTTGTGTGAAGGAGAGAGTAACTGTACAACAGAGCCAGAATTGCACGCAATTCCAGAGGCACATCATATAATGCCGAGCCTAAATATGCAATAAATAATGTCCAATAATTATAATAACTAAAATTTACTAATAAAACTGGAAATTGAATATATTATACAAATTCTTCTAAATGAAATCAAGTTGGTGATGGTTATAATTAAAAATTTCATGTAGTCCATTATTCACCTCCATGATTAAGTGAAAAATTGCAATTGGATCTTCTCGTTTCACGCTTAAAGAGCAAGCAACGGAATTCAATGCTCTGCTTAAATCAACTGGAGATGGACCTTGATCGTCTTTGGTTGGTGTCAATACAGGAACTCTTTGACAAACTTGTGGATACAATGGTTCTACTGCCACTCTGGAACAATATCCATATTTTTAATTGTACTTTTTCAAAATTGAGCATAGTTCAGACCAAGAATATTGTCAATTTTCGAAATAGATATATTTTATTATTATATTTTCTCGTATATTATCAATCGCATAAATACTTTTAAGTTCAATAAAATTTCCAATAGAATATTTTCTCTATATTCTTATATACTTGAACATTGCATAAAATAATTGAACATATAATACAGTTTGATACGTTCTTTATATCGATTAAACTTTTATACGAATTTATTATTCCATGCATGATTAAATTTTTATAAAAATGTATATTGTCGACGTTTCTCAACGTGCACCCGAGATTTCAAACAAATTAGAGAATTCTATATGTAAAGATGGATACTTGCAACCAAAAAGAGCTCGTTCTACGTTATATTATCAACCTTATAAGAGACCAACTTTAAAACTTGAATCAGACACGACGTATAGTTTGTCTTATTCAAAATTGAGTTTTATTCCTCAACCAAGGACCAGTTTTGCAAAATACGAGAAAATGTTAACGACGAAACCCGGAAAAATCGAATCTGATACGATATACAAGCTCTCGTATCTTCCTTCAACTACGAAAAAACGGAAACCCTTCATTCCAAGAACAAATTTGTCTATTCATGGTTATCATGATTTGACGACCATTAACAAAACGTCTTATTTAAATCCTGGATACGTAAGAACGATTTCTTTTAAACCGTATCAAGGTAAAGTTCAACAATCGATACCGATGGATTGTACAACAATAATGAAGGAATCTTATCAATATACACCTGTTAATGTCAAGAGACCACGGAAACGAGAGTTTTGGCAGACTAAGTTCAAGCCAGATTATGGAACTACGAATAAATTGTCGTATCAATATGTAGAACCGCTTAAGAAGAGAATTCGCGTATTCTACAAACCGGTTATCACCGCCAAAATTGAAAGAGACACGATTTATAATATGAGTTATCAGCTTCCAGGTCGCTGTATAACTAAATAGATTATGATAGTTTTTTTTATATTGTATGTATAATATATTTAGCAATTTTTTTTACAGAAAATTTGTTTTTTAATTGAAGAACATATGCAAATTCAAAAAACGACTCTTGCCAAATTTTAATTATTAGATTCAAAATTTGATTACATTGCTTTATGAAGATATTTTGCGACAATGTATAACAAATATGTTATTAATCAAAAATTAATTATATTTGTGTAATTTCAGGAATTATGCAATATCTCAGGAAAAAGACAAAAATCATTTTTTTTATTATAAATTCTTTCAATTATGATTAATATACTTACCCTGCATCTGCTTGCATGAAGATGGGCATATTTTCTGCGTTAGCAGAGGAACCAAGTACGCATACAACTTCTCCATAATCTTGCATAATGTGCAACATTTCCCTTGTAACAGCGGTGTTGCAATCGGTGAACAGAGATACCAAAAGGGGTACATTGTCTATTAATTCTATGTGTGGTCGAATCTTATCGATGCCTCGAGGTAGTTTTGCCTAGATACAGGATGTACAAATTAAAAATATAGGAAAGAAAAAAATTTTATCGCGGGAACTCACCCTGTTCGACAAGTCAAAATTTACAGGAGCACTTTGCTCCGTGCTGTCTGTGAGACAACTCAAAGATCGCCATGCTTCTTGTCCGGAACCCAGGTCTACACTTTGTACAAGCACGCTATCTTCGCTTCTCACTGTGTCCTGTTCCCTATATAGAGAATCGATTATTCGTTAAATACATTTACGATTATTCGTAAAGTTACGTGATCGAAATCGAAATACAAAATGAAAATCGAAATGAACGAATTAATCTACCAGAGGTATGCTGGAATCCAACGATTGGAATGGATCGGGAAGAGGCTGGGTTGGGCTGAAACCATGGTTATACTGTATTAATAAGATCTAGTCCTGAAAAACGGATTCTCGAAATTCTTGAAAATATTAAATATCTAAAATTTTGAGGATCTCAACTCTTTTAAAAACTCTGATGTTTTCGAGAATTCCAATCCTCGAAAATTCATTCCAATTATTCTGGAGAATTTTCGAGTAGATACTTTTGGGAACACAATCCAATTTATATTTTAGGATTTTTACACGTCTCAAAAATCTACCAATATATAAAGATTAAAGCATAGATAAAATAAAGAGAAAACTAAAAAAGCGAATAATGATACGAAAAAAAGATCTAGTCTCTATTTGGAAAAATATCAAGGGAGAACGAAAAATAATTACGAAACGTGTGCTGATCCTGTTCTCGTGATCCTTTGTACTAGATGACTTAGACTGCCATGCAAATTTAAAATAATATTATAGGAAAATCGAATCTCAAGGATAATTGCAAAAATAAATGATTTTCGCAAAGAAATATGTCAAATAATAAGTTTAAAGAAGGACAAACCTGTGGCTCATAGCGCTTTTAACTTGAGATGTTCCTGTGTCGTTCCATTCCGTGGTTTCATCATCGAATTTCACAGTGGAGAAATCGGTATTTATAGCGCTTGGTGCTGACATACTCATAGCACGGCTATTATCCAAATTGGTACTACAATGCAAAACAGAATCATACTATGGAAACATGATTATCTCGTGTACCGTTCATGCATGATGGGAATTCCTTGTAACACAAACACATCGATGCAGCAT
>NW_006263547.1:439482-447364 GCF_000469605.1 Apis dorsata | reverse complement strand
TTTTTTTTTCGAGTAATCGTATATCATGAAGCGAAAGATATCTTTTAAGGAAGAGATAATAAAAATGAATAAACTTTGTTCTTTCCTTTTAGATTATTATTAGGCTGCGGATTTTTATGCATATTTTTCATATTTTATATAAGAATATTTGACTGTAGATTTAAATTTGACTGTTTAAAAATTTAAGGGATGATTCTTCAAATCAAAATAAAACGTTTTTGACGTTTTTTTTCAATTAAAAAATGACTTCTCTAAGTCCGAATAATTATTATAGTTTGCCTTAAAACTTAATTAACTATATTAAAATTAAAAAAACTTTAAACTACTATAATTTCAAGAATAACGATTTTCAAACAGCGAATGAACGATCATATGAAGCATGGATCCTTATTTTTTATTCTCTTTATTCTAAATTCTTTTTCGTTTATTTCAATACGATTTCCGATTTTCGAGATATCATCATATAAAGAAAGAAATAATTTTTAATCGTTTGCTACCTCTATCTCTTCGTTCATTGAATTATGTCAATCTTTAGACAAGTGAGAAACGCGATTCTTGGAAAAATACAATTCTTAAAAGATATAATACGCATTTTCAAAAAAAAAATGTAAGTCACGAGTCCTTTTATAATCTTTGCATTGCTTTAAATAATATGAAAATTTGAATCTTTATATCTCAACCTTCAATTGAGATATCTGAATGAATCAAAAAGAATCTTTAGTAATATAATTTCTTTTATCTTCTGAAAGTGTTTTAATAAAATATATATGATATATTTTTTTATATATTGGTTGAATATTTGAACATTTCTAAATCGCATAAAAATTCGCATTGTAGTGATCATTCAATAAAATATCGGTATCTTTTTATGCTATATTAAATATATCATGTTTTATTTTATTTTCATATAATTTGTATTATTGGAAATTATAAGAAAATAACATTGTTCATTGTTATTTGTAATTTTGAATAATACAAATTATTCAAAATTATATTTGTATTATATATAATATATTATACATATTATACATATTATATATAATAATAGATTAAAATGTTAATATATATATAATAGATTAAGATGTTAATATGATATAAAAAAAAAAAAAATACAGATATTTCATTAAATAATTATCTAAAGGAAGAAACTTAAAGTTAATTTCTTTAAAATGTATTCCCTTCAATAAAAGTAGTCAGTGTGTAATAGATAATGATGAATGTACTTTTTTTAGTGTTTTATGTTTGATAAGAGGGTAAATTATGTAACATACCGAGGAGAGACACGATTAAGCAAGTGGCTGGCCTCATCCATGCAGGAGTAATTATGCTGATGAGATTGGGCCGAGGGAGTGGGTGAGGACATGGCTGCTGCCTGGCTCACCCACCAACCCACTAGACTCTCGGACCTAATTATTGGCGTGTTAGTTACATACATTTATTTATGTGTATTTTTTGTATGTCATGTAAATTACAAGATATTAACACATGTGCATAAGAATAACTGTTGAAGTGTACAGAAAGAATTAATGTATTAAGTTTCAAAAAATATTAATATAAATTTGTTTTCACTAATAAAAGAAGCCATTAAACTATGGTAATGTATTTCATTATTAACTATCAGCACAAATACAATCGTTTTAACATAACTTAATTTTCTAATCTTTAAAATAATTATGGAATAAATAGAAAATATATATAAGGAAACATTTAAACTTGAAAAACTCTGTTCATTAAAATACATATAAATTAAAGTGAAATCAAAGGGGAAGGAACAAATCAACTAATCGCATTCGAAGAACGTTTAAAAAACTTTATGAAGAATTGGTATTTATAAATGAAATTAAAAAAAAAAAAAGAATTATTAATAAAGAGCGTAACGAATAAACATGCAAATTAGTAACAATAATGAAAAAAAGAGGTATAGACAAACATATACGATGGAGGCATGTGTGGATATCTCTCCAGCCATTGCTGTCTCCTGTAACGTACATGCATATTTTACATTCACATCCATAGTTATGACGAATATAGCTAGTTAAACAAATTCATTATATCAGTTGCCACCATTTATTTTAAATTTAAGATTAAAGAGAAAGAAGAAAAAAGAAACACTAAGAGACGACATATATCTATGTAATACTGTATATATATATATATATTATATTCAGATTAATTGACAAAGAGAAGAAAATTGTAACACCAACAACATACGATTAGTGTGATACTTTGTGTTGAATATGTTTTTTTGTATACATATAAAACTTTACACATATAAGACAGAGAAGATAGTCTGTACTTTCCAACGTGAGGACATGCCCCAAACTTTTCAGATATTAATCCAAAAGCAAAAAAAAGCAAAGCAAAATAGTTTATAGAGACATTTAATATAATTAGCTGATAGAAGAAAGAAGTACAGTACCTAGCTCTTTCACTGAGCAACGATATGTGACAATTCCATCCGCTTTCAAGGCCCATCTTTTCCGAGAATACGCGTGATCTTAATTCGTTTTCTTTGCTGAAGTGAACAAATCGGATACAAGCTCTGTCGAGTTGTTCAATTAATTGTACCTGTTAAACATTTTATAGAAATTTATATATAAAATATTTTTATTGATTTATTTCATTTACTACAAATTTATTTTGAATTGATAAAAATGTTTTACCATATCTGTTTGTGCTTGATACTGCATAGTGACCATACCAATAAAAACTTGATTACATTGAATGTCAAAACAGCTATCAACATCATTTACAATATCGTCTTTGTTCTCATTGCACAATAAAGAATCTGTGAAAATTTGTATAAAAATATAATTTGTTAATAAAATTTTTAACAGCTTCGAATAATAATAAATGATAATAATAAATCAATGAAAAAAATAGTAATTACCAGTCGAGTGAAATTGTCCAAGTATGCCTTTCACTCTAGGATCAAGAACATTTCTAAAATCCCAAGGTAGAGGAGTAGGACTTCTATGAGGTGCATATAAATGTTTGCTATCTGCAGGAAGTTCTAGATATATTTTAGACATTTTATCACAAATACCACGTGTTAATGGCCTATACGCAAATGCAGTACAATATGATGTTAAGCTCGTTCTTTGATAAAAATCTTGTACTTTTTTCCTGAAATATATATATATAAAACATAAAAATATAAATGAAATTTCTCAAAGTTTAATATTTTCATACCTATCTGATGCTGATAATGGACAGAGATCATGACCGTCCCAAAATTCGATGCAAGAATCCAATATTATATCCGCTGTACCCTGTGTAAGTAATTGCAAACCTCCACCACTGCGTTCTCTAACTACCACAGCTACCATGTGTGGAAATGGAAATTTTAACTTCGTCGCGATACTCAAAGATCGTGCAAATTTGATATCTCGCCGAACCATTTCTGGTTGCTGAAACAAAAACATTTATAATTTTTCTATTTATTGAATTACAAAGAAAAAAGTTAAAAGTGATGCTTACAACATGCCTAAACGTGGACAACTGTTGCTCCAATTGAAATATATTTTGTGCCTGATCTTGGAAACCTATCTGCTTGGCTAACTCGCATAAACACCTATAAAAATCATACATATAAAATAAAATGAACTCATTATACATATTAAGAAAGATGAGTAGAAAAGAATAGAATAAAACAGAAATATGAGATTGTCCCATGATTAGCATTCTCATGAATATATGTATGTTTGGAGATAACATTCACCCATATATATAGGATAACTATAAGTACGAGGAGGATACGTATAAATAACTATGGTTGGACTGACCACATATGTCCAAGGCTCCCTGATTCGTCGACTAAATACACCTGTCTTGAACTTTGCATTGTATCTTTTGCCTGATACCCACTCTTATCTTCTATACTGTGATCCTGGTAGCTGACAAATGTGTATGATCAACGTTACTGGTAAATTGGACGTGTTACCATTGAATACTGTCTTAGGATAATGATTAACTGCCATATGATAAACTGGATGTAATTAGCATTGATATATTAGGAGAATTAGTTTTGCAGAGATAATGCAGACAAACGAGGGGAAGAAATGCATTTGCGAAAAAAAAAAACACATAAACGATAAATACATTCCTAGAGACATGTATACCTACCGTCTGTTCGTTACTGGTACTAGATTTTCGTTAAAAAGAGCTTCACACGTGACATGGCAACAAAACTGCATGTAATGCTCTTGCGTATCCATATTACATGTGTTGAGAAGAATCGCTAAACCTAGAGGTTTTAATGAGTTCAAATGTTGTCTCCAAGAATGGTCATCGAATTGTAGACGAAATGGTAAAGCATGGTCATGAGTAAGATCCAAAACTTCAGCTGTTGAATGGGACATATCTGAAAATTATTTTTGTGAATTTACGATTTTGTAATTATTTCATTAAAAACGATTATTTTGTAATTACTTCATATTTTTGTGAATTACTTTATATTTTTTTAATTTTCTTTCTCTTACCATGAGTCACATAGGATGTCTTATTCGAATCTTGTTTGGAATCGTCAGTTTGTGTCTGATACTGAGGTTCTGAGTTTCTATCTAAACTACCAGTACTACAAGATAATTTTAATTATAGATATTTAAATTGAATATTGATAAAGAATCGTCGATTTTTATAAATATTTACCTTGAAGATGGGGATAGAGTATTAGCATTTCGTAAAAAGAATACTTTCTCGGCAGTTGGATTAGGCCACGAAAGAATCCCTTTTTTATCCACGCAACACAGTGCCTAGAAATTGGCTTGCTTTCACTCATTTTCTCTAATATTATTTAAAGATAAAATACGTCGTCGTTTAAAATACCGTGACTGATCCTAAAACATGTAGAATACTAGCGGATCTTGACATCATATGCTCTTTACCAAACAATATATCAAAAAAGTATTCTTTTAATTCCAACCAATTGTACACTACTTCTGGATGGCTAGGTCCAGAAATATCCGCATCTTCGAAAGGATCCACAAACTAAAATGAATGAATTTTAGGATATATCATACAATAATATTTATCCGATACTCAAAGAAAATTCTTTTATCTTAATGATGTATTAACCTGAAGTTTCTTCGAAGATTGATAAAGCTTAAATAGAGCTTTGAAACGAGCCATTCCGAAACAATTTAAAAAAATCCAACAAGTCGGGAATACTAACGGAAGTAAAGGGATACTAATAGCGATCGGTTGTAGCAGGAACATTTCGTTCCAATAACCGACACCGAAATATTCTGACACATACATATATCGAAATAAATTAGCAACTAGAACGATAATTAAAAGAATTGGATAAGCCAATTGTTCAATGCAACATATCATTAAAAGATGCCGTTTGCGATTGTGATACGTGACTGGCCTGTCTAAAGCTTGATCGAGAGCCATTCTGAGATTCATTAAATATGGTGTTTCTTGAAGTTTATAAATTTTATTCTTTAAAGGCGTTCGTGCCTGTGGCGTTGAAAATATTTCATTAGCACTGTGAACCTGAGGACTATATACTTCTCTTGCATGTAATACTGGTGCATCAGCATCCTAAAATTATTTTTCATATTAGAATTTTATTTCATGTGATCAAACATGTGTATTAAATTTAAAAAATTGTAATTTACATCATAAGGGACACAATATCCAGGTGCCTGTTGTCCAGGTTTTATGACAATTATATCACTAGCAACTAACAATGCCCAGGGTAAATTAATTATGCGACCATCGCGATAAGTCCACTGTAAAGTTAAACAAGGAGACAGTGGACTGCATAAATGTGGATAATTCTCTGGATTCCATTGGCAAGTATTTTTTGCCACTGAAATCAGAAAAATACAATTATTTAAAAAAGAAATTTATTTAATGTGTAATAAAATTTGGATGTTTAATTATTTTGAAATACCTTCTAATTGGTCGAGGAGACCTCGTACTCTATAAGGAATTTCTTCATGTCGTAATTTATTATCAGATACGACTAAAATAAAATTTAACATCACTAGACAACAAACAGTCAGTCCTTCATAAGGCAGTGTAGGATACCTATGACATCAAATTTTATTTATTACATATAATAATTCATATTTTAATTTTTATAATTTTTGTAAACCATTTTTAAGAATTTTATGGATAAAAGTTTATAGCCATAATTTAATACAAATATAATAATATATTATTCTATTATATATTATATATTATTCTAATATATATTACAAGCATTAATTATTACAAAAAAAATTTTATGTAATATTATATTATTTGATACCTGAAAAGAGATTGATTTAATTCATACCATGTATCGTTGATTGTGAAGAATGCAATAACAAGTATAATGGCATTGATCAAAAGTGCAATTGCTGAAGTCCAACAAAGAGTTGTATATTGACTACGATGATGTAATGTATCCTTTAGCCAAGCTTTATATTTTCTGCACATAATATATACAATATTTACAATATAAAATATGGAATTTATTTATAAATATAATATAAGTAATATAAATAACAAATAAGTAATGAAATTACTTATTTCTTTTGTACTCTTCTTCATATTCTTGTAAAACTCTTTTAACATCACGTTGTAATATTTCAAGAGCAATTCTTGTACTTAGTCCTAATGGCTTTGCAGATTTAGTATTAATATTTTCAGTTGGTTTGGAAGGAGTATCCTTTCCTTGATCGCCATCCATTTTCTATGTAATAAAATCATTAAAATTTTATATATCTTATAATGTGGAATGCATCAAAATTCACATATAGATTCCATAAATTATACTCACATATAAAATTAAAAATATATATACAAAAATTCTATTATGATAGATTTTTTATATATATAAAATTAAAAATAAAGATAGAATATAAATAAATTTTACACAAGAAGCAAGAAAAAATAATTAAATATTTAATTAACTAATGATAAGTATATCATTTTAAAATATACATATACTTTAAAAAGTAAATATAACATGCAGAGTATACAAAAAATAAAAATATAGGCAAATAAGATTTCTAGCAATCTATTATCCATAATTTTTATTTTATTTATAGATCATGCATTTCAATCTTGATATTGTTTTTTTTTTTAATGTCATATTTAAGCAACAATGTATTCATATTCCAATGAACAGCATAGAAAAATGAATAATGAAAAATGTAAATTGAAAAAAAGTCTAAGCAATATTTTCAATTTTTATTATAGCACAAATAAGTACAGGAAATTGAAATAAATAAGGAGAAAAAAATGCAAATATAATTTATTATAGCCAGTCTTAAGGGATGAAAGCGAATCAAAACAAATGGAGCAAGGTTAAAAGGCAACACTTGTATAAATCAATTAATTGATAATAATGTACCATTTTCGTATTTGAAGTGCAATTTTTTACTTTATAATTCAGTTGTAAATCGAATAATTAAAAATAACGATAAATGTATCATAATTGTAAATGACCTAAATTAGAACAAAGAATGCATAATTCGGATGGGTCAGAGCACAAACACATAGCAGTTCAGCACATGACGCACTGCTGACGACAGTGCAGGACTTAAAGTTTTGTTGTCATTTTCTTCATAATATTTTGTTATATAATTTATTAAAAATTATAATCGATACATCTCATATTTTTGTGTTAATAATTCAATAAAAATAATAAACAATTAATTTTTGAGAATATGCACTCTTTGTCATAGTGTTTTTTTAATTATAATATAGTATAACCTTAAAAATGGATTTATTATATACTGTGAATAGAAAAGTTGCTCCAAAATCTTTTCTAAATCAAGAAAGGTATGTGATTTTTTTTACAATTAAACAATTTTATTGTATACAAATATTCTTTTTAATATATTAATATTTTATTAAAAATAAATTTTACTAATATAACAAA
>NW_006263547.1:436798-439280 GCF_000469605.1 Apis dorsata | reverse complement strand
TATATATATTATTAAATACTTATTTACATTTATATGTTGTCAAAAATAAAATATTAAAAAATGAAATATATTTTATCTATTGTAATATTAATAATTTTACATAATTGATTAAATATATTTTCATAAATTTTAATTATATATAATTATTTTATTATTATTATTATTATTATTATTATTATTATTATTATAATAATATAAAATTATGTTTAATTCAGAGAGAATATATTTTTAAAATTTAATTCTTTAATGTTTATACAGTAATCAAATTTTTAGCCTGTATGAGGGACAATCTTTATGTTCGTTATCTAGTCGTAATATTGTTGCTTTTACTACAACTACAGAGTTAGATGATAATAATGGAAAAACATGGGGATCCCATGTTTATGTCTGTGACTTGAATATGCCTTGGCATACTCACAAGTATGAAATACTTATAAATAATTTATTATCTATAATTTATTCAAGAAATTTCATAAAATTAATTATTATTATATGTAATTAGAGTATTATCAAACAAAAATATTATCACCGCATTAGAATGGGATCTGCCAGGTGACAAATTAGTTGTTGCTGATTCTATTGGAAATATTCAATTATGGATGTTCAAGGATCATGTTCTTAATGATTGGGTATTAATTGGCTCTACCTGTTTTGTTGGTGAACATATATTAGGTGCAGCTTGGTTTCACAATGGGAAAAAGGTATTTCTAAAATATTAAGAAGTTCTTTTTATTATTGTTTTTGGTGAATTTTTTTTATAGGAAAAAATTTAATATTTTAGACAGGACTAGTAACAGAAAAAAAGGATAGTATTCATTATAGTGAAAAATTTAATCATTTACCTTTTGCTCCCTCTGTAAGACAATTTGGAGGCAGAGCAGCAGAGGGTGTATTAGTAGTTTCAACAACAGGCATGGTTGGTGCTGTTATGATTACAAAAGATTTTCAAAATCCTATTTGCTCCTCTACAGAGAGTTTAGGCAGTACAAGACATAGGATAACAGCAGTTGATTTATGTTATGGAAAAAGTATAATATATTATTTGTAAAACAATATTAAAATAATTATTTCTTTTTCAACAAGTTGATTAATATAGATTTTGTAAACTTTTAGATGGTCATATTTTAGTAGCTATAAGTAGTGGAAATATTTATTTACCAATTAGATGTTATAGAGTATTAGTACGTAAAAATGATGACAAATGTACTATAACTTCACAAGCATTGCCTAGTTTTTTTCTACAAGATGGTGCACCAAAAGACAATACATGTATGATTAAATAATCTTTTTTTAATCATATATTGTGTAATATATGACAAATAATAAAGTTTTTTTCTTAGATACAAGTGTAACACATTTGAAGTTTGTAGTCAGAGAGGATGCAGATTCCTTAGTCATAGCTGTAAATAGTGATAATGGTGGTATAGTGGAAGTATGGGAATTAAGAGAAAAATCACAGCCAGTTCACAAATTATTTCAACCTAAAACGTTAGAACCATTTAAAACTGTAGTAGTATGTGTTTTCCAATTTAAAGTTTTAATTGTTTTCCATACAACAAATTTAAATAATTTCAACTTAATGATATATATTTTTAATACATATTTATAGGTATGGCAGCATCAATCGCAATATCGTTGTTCGTCTCCGATTGCAGCGATAGCGACTACAAAATTATCTATAGTTACCACATTACCTCCTCCAAGTTATGTTATAGTAGCTTTAGCGGATTCATCGATACATTGTTTAAGTCGTGATTGTTTAAAGGAAATATCGTTTTCTTCTTTAAATATGGCATGGCGACCTGATGAACCTAATAACAAATATTTTAAAAGTTCGGTTTCGATAACCAATATAGATATATCTTGGCTTGGTTGTGTACTTTTAGCTTGTGATACACGCGGAAATTTGTATTTGTATAAATTACTACCTGATGGAGGTAATTTATTTTTTGATCTAAAAATTTATATAAAAAAAAAAAATTATCTTAGAAAAGTAAGTATCTTAGGTAAGATAAAGATTATATTAAAAAAACTTTCTTATAGGACCATCATTAACATTAAGTTATGCTTGTACATTATTAGAATATTGTTTAGTAACAGGATTAGATTGGTTGGACGTACTCTTGTGTTTAAGATCTTCGATGATCGAGCCATTGTGCGATAGGCTGGATGTTTCCTTTAATAGACAATTGCAGCCTATACAACAGTATCATTATATTCAATTTCTTTGCATCAAAATATCATTGTACAGGTTTCATGTTATTTCTTAAATAAATTTTCATGTTGATTTTACGTTGCTTCATATCAAATAATGATATATTTTTAGAATGTTAGTGTCAGGACAAAGTAAAGCTGCCGATTTGTCATCGTTACTTATGATACATTCGGTAGCAACCGCGTTTAAATCATTATTACGGCCGTCAGATTTAATTTCTCATGATAAGGGACCAGCAGAGAGTTTAGCAACAGTAATTAATGAAGC
>NW_006263547.1:417447-436459 GCF_000469605.1 Apis dorsata | reverse complement strand
TGTAGATAAGGTAAAATTAAAATTTTTTTTTTTTTTTTTTTTGCGGCAAAAATTTCAATAAATCTATAATCATAATATATGATTATTCATATTCTGTAATTACTAGGTACTTTTACATCTCGATCCTAAAGAATTTACTGTGGAACCAAGTACGTTACAATCGTTACAACAATTGATTCAATGGGTCGCAGATCTGGCTTTAAATCTTCTGGCTCGTCTTCCAGAACAGAGATTGCAAATGAAGTCTGGCGGTGTTAGTATTGGAAATAAATTCTGAATAATATATTGGTCAAAATAGCATAATTGTATTAATTTTTTTTTTTATGTGATGCAGTATGAACTTCTGAAAGATCATAAAGCCTTGAATACATTAAGAGAATTGCTTGTGATAATACGTATATGGGGTTTACTGCGTCCTTCGTGTCTTCCAGTATTTCTTCGTAGTGCTGATAATCTCGATGTACTGGCCTTATTATTCCGTTTATTATCAAAATTGATTCAACCAAATGGTGATGGTCAAACTCAACAAATAGATGATGGTCTAATTGGTAAGTTCTTTCATGATATATATAATATGTATCATATATACAGTAATATAAATATTAATGTAATATTTATATGTGTAATAAAATTGCGATATAATATTTATAAATAATCGTTTATTATGATATTATTATTATTATAATAATCGTTTCAAGTTTATCATTGATATTGGTCGGAAGTAAGATAAAACCACATCCTCGTATTTAAAAAGGAAATTGTAGATTTTTTCGTGGCGATAAATGTATAGAGTAGATATTATACGCCAGTATGCATAAAACATATCGTGCGATAGTATTATAATTTTTAGATTTCTATTAATTTTAATTTTTACTTTTTGAAATGAATGATAAATTTGCGGTAAAACATACAAACTCAATAAGTTTAAAAAAACAAAAATTGTTATTGAAGGAAAATGAATCGAATAATTGTTTCCCGTATTCGAAACCATATAAATTAGTTATATTTTGTATTGTATCATGTTGTATATTTTTTATTTATTGGTTCATATTGACACCTCTTTTAATTAGTGCTTTTGCCAATCATTATTCAAGCAAGATTGAAATTTGGTCAGGTAGTCTCGTTTTATATTGGCTCATTGCGTTTCTAATTTGGCTTTTCATTATGTTGTGTTTGATTATCATTTGGAAATGTGACGAAATTAAAAGCAACAATAAAATAAAATTGCAATCTTATGGTACGAACAGTACTCTGAAATCCGGATCTTTAATCAATACTAAACTTGATTATTCGCAAAATACGAAACTGAAAGATAAACCATTGAATGATTTAATTATTGATAAGAATAAAATTTCACATAATAAATTAAATATTAATAATTCTGATGAACTTCGATATAACAAACTTAAAAGATATAGAGATCTTCCACCTTTAGTGATTCATCGTCGTAATTCGGGTAATGATATCGAACATACTGGAATTGTGAATGTGAAGAAGAATATTAACGAAAGTATCAATGAGAATAACGAAGACGAATATCTATTAAAGACTGGAAACAATTATCTGAAAAATCAAAAAGAATCGATAAAAGATTATTTAAAATTGGTAACAGTTACTCCGCAAGATGAATTGGAGACAAAAACACCAAAAGAATCTCTTTCACCGAGAGAATTGTTTTTTATTGATCTTATAAGAGAAGCTGAGAAAGCTGAACAAAACAGAGAAAATAATCCTCAAGAAACTGAAAAGAAACATTTTTTCTCTGATGATTTTTCTCCAACTAAAAAAGATGTAAATAAAAATTTAAAAGAAGAGAAAAAATTGATAGAGAATTTAACAGATCACAGAACAACATATTTTATCGCGGATATAAAAAGTCCAAAAAATGAAAAAACTGAAATATTTTTAAAAATCGAGTCGGATTATGAATCAGCTAAAAAGTGGTCCATGAATTTAAATGATAGAAAACCAATTCTTATATTAGAAAATACTTCTAAAGATGAAGAAAATGAAAATTTGAAAGATGCTATTCTATAATTATTTTATTCGAAATATAATTAAATATTTTCTAGTTTGATAAAGATTTAAATTATTATTTTACTACTAGATATTAATTCCAAATATATTATCATAAGTATATATTGATTAAATTATAAATTATAAATTAATAATAAATAAGAATTGCAAAATAAAAGATACATTTAAAAAGATACATTTTTGATAGTGATTATTTTAAAATAGAGCAATGGAATGAAAAACTTGATAAAATATATTATTTCACTATGATAATGATTTACTTCCAGATGATTGTTGCTTGTTACCTAATCAAATTATGATACCTCAATTACATCAAGGCAATAGTTTAACAGCTATTGCTACACCTGTGCTTTTTTATCAAAATTTTCCTTTGCAGGTAAAAAAGTTTTTCAGTACTTTCTCTCTTCAATATAAAGAGCTTTTAATCCTTTATTTTTTTTAAATTATAGTTAGAATATAGCATAGAGCCAGAACAATTATTATTTGTACCTGAATTTAATCCAATTGAAGGTTGTATGCATAGTGGCCAAATTGTGGATGGTATAAGGCATTTGTATCTTGGAAAACAACCACTTCTTGTTAAGCAATGTACAAGGTATTATATATAATGAATAATAATGATTATGATATTTTCTTCAAGTTTTCTTCATATAAAATTTTATATTAATTAAAATTAAATTAAAATTTCAGGTGTGTTGGAAAAGCTCAAGTTCAAAATATGACAAGAACAGCTGCAATTAGAGCATGGGATCAAAGATGGGCACGAGCTTGTCGTTGTGGTGGTATTTGGCGAATTCATAAAGCTTATTCTTAAATAATTAAGTAATTTATAAAAATATATGTTGCGATTTTATACATGATAAAATGATAAGTTATATTAAACATTTTTAAGATATAATGTATTTGATATTGAACAAATTTCATTTCATATTCATGTAAATAATTTTTATTTAGATAGGTAAAATAATTAAATAAAATAATTATTAATTTTTATTATTTTTATTTATGAATACAATAATTTTTTTTTAAATTTTGCACCTAATAATTAATCCTTGAGCAAGTGCATTTGTAAAAATTCTTTAAATATTTTTTTAAATATAAATACGTATATATATATATATGTATATATATATATATATATATCGGAGGAAATGCAGAGACGTACTCCAATTTATTTTACAAAATTTTTCGTTAATCTATTACTGTTAATAAATTATTAATAAACAAATAATTTTTAAATTACACATATATTGTTATTTCATAAACTACGGAATTTTATTATATCGTTACATAATTATGGAGAGTCTGAATACATAAAATGCATGTATAAACCATAAGAAACAACAAAATTTTAATATTATTTTTTTTAAAATAAGACGGCCATTGAAAGTTTATTTGATATAATATACTCTTACAATTCTTTATTTGTTGTTAATGACTTTCTTCTTTCTTACCATTTACTCTTTTGAACTCTCCCATATTTATTGTTGAAATTGGTGAGCCAAATATAGCTAAATAATCAATCCTTGTTACTTCATTACCAGTTTGATTATCTTTTACAAAAATTTGTATATTCTGTACATTTTGGAATTTCACATAACGCAAGGCAATTGGATTACCTTCTTCAATATCCTTTGCTGATAATCTACACAAAAAAAAAAATAACATTATTAGATACATTTTATAATATATTAAATAATATAAATAATATAAAAATGATGAATTTACGTTAAATCTTGGATGCTTGTATTAGAATCTGCCATATCAAAATCAATTGTTCTAGGTTGATTAATAAACAATTTAATATTTTTTGGTCCCTTGTCTTTGGGAGCTTTAATCTTTAAAGAATGTACTTTAACTGCTTGTGAAAATGCAATAGATAATATTAATTGTTCATCACATTCACTTTCCAAATATCCATCATCAGCACTCAAGCATTGTAAGAAATTGTGATCATCAGATTCATTTAAACATTCAGATTGTGCTTTTGTAATGAAAGTAGCTAGATCCATCTGCAAAAGATATATAGTTGAGAATAGTTGAGAAATTTTTGAATCATATATTTAGTATCTTTATTTCTAATATTTTTATATATAACAAAGTTGGGTACAGACATCCAGGGAAATATATGTATGTAAATAATATTTTTTATTAAGAAGAGAGTGAAAACATCTAAATGTGGTACAAGTTTTATATTTTGAATATATATAATCAATTTTGTGTAATGATATTTACAAAATATTATAAAATTATGAATACATGCAGTTGATAAATCAATATGGTTTATATATTTTAATTGATGACATTTTTTTTTTTAATTAATGAATAAGTTATAATGTTAATATCCACTGAAAGAAGGTTACCACAACTTGTTTATTGGTACTTATTCCACAAATACAGAACTGCAGCAAGAAATATCATTCCAAAAATATGGTAATAAACATTATCACTATTTCGTACATGTCCAGATACTGGACTCTCAGAATCCTCTAAATCTCCAGAGCCATAAAATTGTAGAATTTTTGATTCCAATCCAGTTGGATCAGCTCCTTGACATAATCCCAATTTTGTTTGGTTACGGTAAAATATAAATGTGGGCATTGCACTAACTCCTTGCATAGCAGCAGTTTCTGCACATTTGTCTACATCAACTTTAAGGAATACTGCATTTGGATATTTAAGTGATAGTTGTTCAAATATTGGTGCAATTCGCTGGCATGGACCACACCTAATTTAAAAATTAATTTAAAAATTACTAAATTAACATTATATTAAAATTTAGGAAAAAAAATAAAAATTATTTTGTTTGCCTTAAATACTCATTGAAATTATTATAATATCAATTATAATTATATTAAAATGTTATTAATTCGAAATTGAAATATAAAATTAATATTTTTCATTCAAATCAAATTAATAAATAAATGTGTAAATATAATATATTAATAATACTAATATAAAAATATTATATTTTTTTTGGCTATTAATACTACAAAGTAATAATTATTGCTTAAATGTTTGAGTATAAAAGAAATATAAAAATGAATAAAAATTTAAAAACTAAATAGGTTTATACAGCAAATATGGAAATCGAAGTTTTCAGATTTTAGTAACCTTTCATTTAATGTAACCTTAAAAAGCTTACCATGTTGCTGTGAAATCAACTACCACCAATTTTGTACCCGCACTAGCCATTTCTCCATAAAATTGGCCATCATCATTGATTACGCGTACAGCTCCCATTGTATTTTTTTAATATGATCTAATACAACATGAATGACGACAAAACGTTTCAACTATTATCAAAATGTTGAATGACTGGCACTTTGAGCATACAGAACCGCGTACTCGAATGCGTTTAATTTTTATGGCTAATTTACGTTAAAATGATTCAGGTTTGCGATTGGAAACTTACATGAAAGCTTTATATATAACATAAAACTTTATATATAAAATAGTTGGATGAATTGAAAATGCAACTAATGCTACAATATATGAAAATGCGACTTAAATTTAATCCGCCAATAATAAAATATTTTCAATGAACTTTTCTAAATTATTTTTCTAAATATATTTATTTGTATTATTTATATTATATTTGTTTTTTATTATGTGTATCTATATTATGTTCGAGATATGAAAATATTTTTTATTGTATATCTTTTTACAAAAATTGAAATTGCATTTGCATTCATATTATGCTCATATTTCGATTGCTTCATATTTCTTCCTCGAATCGAATTCATTTTTTCTCTCATTAAAAATTATAATTTAAAATAAATTATAATTTAAAATGAATATTATAATTGAAATGAAGAAACATTAATTTAATTTTCTGATCGTGTGCAATTGGAATAATTAAAACATATTATATAATACTTTAATTTTCGCGCGGATTAAATAAGAAAATGGAGAAATTCTAACCAATTAGAAGATTGCTAAGATTTAGCAAAATGAATCATTGCGCATCATAATGCGCATGATGTCAGTATAGAGTTAAAATTATGGTGACAAGTTGCATTTTACCGGTTGTGTATAATTACGTAAAATTTTTATTAGATAGATTATTATATTACAGTTATTAAGTTTAAATAAAAATTATTAAGCTTTGTTTAATTAATATATGTTTATTTAACTTAGTTATTACACTAAATTTGATTTGAATAGTGTTTTAAACTTTTATCATAAAAGTGTAAATTATCATTTAATTGGAATTTCAAAAGCGGGATAGCTTCGAAAGTTTCTGCATATATCATGAATTAAAAGATAATTCAATAATATTCATACAAATGTGGTAAGATTTTAATAAAAACATAATTAATATACATTTTTTTTATCTTTTCATTCACATGATGGAAATAGTTAAATTATTATAACCGATTCATATACATATTTTATATATAATTGTGTCTTAAATAAGTCTATTTGTATATTTCTTGATTTATGTATAAGATTGAAAATATATCTTATGATTTCTAAATTGACGGTTCACGTTTATGCCATGCTCAACAAGTTTCGATATGTCGATTATTGAGCATATTCCTCAATTTGTATTTCGATATATCGAAATCGCGAGATGTCATTCTTTTCTCTAAACTTGTGACGATTAGACGTTTCTTTTCAAGTATGTGATTTACTTATTCTATAATATTTATTTATATATATTACTATTATTTTTTTTACTTTTGTATTATTATTTCATTAATACGTGTTTGTTCAATTATTTATAAAATGTTAATATAGTTAACAGTTATTCTTTGGAGAATAATTTATTTTTTATTAATTTATTTGACTATTAGAGTTCCAGTTCGTATTATGATCTTCTAAAATTAAATTAGGAACTTAAATTAGATTATATTTTTGTTTTACAATATAATTAATCTTACATTTTTTATACATTTCTTTATATTACTTTTATACATTTCTTTTAGAGATTTAATTTTCTTTTATGCAGATAATTAGCTGATTGCTGAAATTACTTTAGGCGGGAAAAAGGATTTTCAATATGGACGCTATAACGATAATTTGTTTTATGGAGAAGAGGTAAAATTTGAGTTGCTATATTGAAAAAAGATATATATAATTTTTTACTTTTATTGAATTACTAGTAGTAATATCATTATAGTTCTATAATTTATTATTAATATATATATATATATATAGTTATATAATATATATAATACATATAATAATTTATATATATACATAGTAATATTATATGTATTGAAAATATCAAAATGATAATAGAAAAATTTTCAAATATTTCTAATATGCAATAAGAATATGTCATTAATTCTAATTATTATTATTAATTCTTTTATATTATTATAATTATAATTAATTCTTTTAAAAGGAGCAGTATTTTTCTAAACATATATATTGATAGGAAGAAAAAAGAAAAATGAGAATATATATTTTTTTTTTTCATTTTCTATATCCATTAATACTATTGTTATTTTGTTTACAGATTATTGTGACTACGTGCAATGTAGTTATTAGAGTCAGTGTTTACGTAATAATGTTTTTAATATTTTTTAGAGCACAATAGCTCTCATTAAATTTGATAATAATAGTTTTATACGAAATAGAGTCAGTGCTTGTTCGTCGATTGTACAATGATAAACGGACGCGTACTTACTTAATACTTTTTTATTATTTTTTATTTTTTAAATATTCGTTTTCGGTTATATAGAATCAGTGTTTCTTTTAAGAATATATAAGGCGATTATCGATTATGCAAAAAGGTAATTGTTTTTATATAATTTTTTACCATTTATTTTATTCTTTGTATTTTACTTTAATTGTTAATAACAATGTAAAGAAAATTAATATTTCAAAAAATTAAAATTTCAAATTCACGTTTTGTTACAGATTTTGTCCCAGTTTTGAGGTTTTTATACAATGATTTTCTTTTTAATCAAAGCATCATCAATGGCAACGCACGTACTTCGTATTCATTGGTAAGTCGTATACATTCTTGTTTTTCTACTCGTTCAATCATATCGTAGTAATCATAGAAAGCACAGACTAGATGTAAGATCTTTTATAAGATTTTTTATATCTACTCTGTGATGAAAGATTCGAATTAGCGCGAGCGACTCAGAATTTTTATATTGGATTGACTATCAGCGCCATCTCGTAGCAGTTAAAGATATTTCTTCAAAAGCAAAATAAAGTAGGTAAGAATTAAAGACTAGAGCCATCTTTCGAGTACTTTTGAAAATATCTTTTTATTCAACTCAAGAGATGGCGCTAATAGCAATTTCTATCCTATTTATTTCTCTTTTCATTATTTGCTTTCCTTATTTACATATATTTTATTTGCGATATTCAAGAGATGGCGCCACTAGCAATTTTTGTCTACATATATTTTATTTTCGATACTCAAGAGATGGCGCCAGTAGCAATTTTTATTCTATTTATGTTCTCTTTCTATTATTTGCTTTCCTTATCTACATATATTTTATTTGCGATACTCAAGAGATGGCGCCAGTAGCAATTTTTATTCTATTTATGTTCTCTTTCTATTATTTGCTTTCCTTATCTACATATATTTTATTTGCGATACTCAAGAGATGGCGCCACTAGCAATTTTTATCTACATATATTTTATTTTCGATATTTAAGAGATGGCGCCAGTAGCATTATGTTCTCTTTCTATTATTTGCTTTCCTTATCTACATATATTTTATTTGCGATACTCAAGAGATGGCGCCAGTAGCATTATGTTCTCTTTCTATTATTTGCTTTCCTTATCTACATATATTTTATTTGCGATACTCAAGAGATGGCGCCAGTAGCAATTTTTATTCTATTTATGTTTTCTTTCTATTATTTGCTTTCCTTATCTACATATATTTTATTTGCGATACTCAAGAGATGGCGCCAGTAGCAATTTTTATTCTATTTATGTTTTCTTTCTATTATTTGCTTTCCTTATCTACATATATTTTATTTGCGATACTCAAGAGATGGCGCCACTAGCAATTTTATCTACATATATTTTATTTTCGATATTCAAGAGATGGCGCCACTAGCAATTTTTATCCTATTTATGTCCTCTTTTATTATTCGCTCTCCTTGTCTATACTATTCTTATATGTAATACTATATATTTAAATAATTATTTTTAATTTTATTTAAAACTTTTATTTACAAAGGTTGAAAAATATATAATAGATACATTAATAATGATAAATATCAATAACATTATCTTAAAATAAATATTCATTATCGATAAATATTATAATTTTTATGGCAATTCAGACTTTCAAAATTATTGAATATATTATTATTTATATATATATATTATCAACATATCGGTACTATAAATCGACCAAATAAAATTTTACCTTTTCCAAACTTGACGCCTAAATAAATTTTGCATCGGGGACAATAATGTACTACATCTTTATATCTAGTCGTAATATATGGTATTATACACATGCTAAAATTTATTTTCGTTTTCTTTGAATATTCAATTATTTTTATTCGAATACTTTCTTTTTTTTTAAATATAATACTCACCAAATTGGGATAAAAGCTGTAGCTATAACACGCGTTGCACCAGTAGTATGATGATGAATTTCTGTTTTTATGTAACTTAAACAATTTGGACATGTTGTTACATATGGATATTTACCGAATTCCGTGTGTTCTGTGTCGAATTATAAACTTATTATATTACAATATTATTAATATTCATATTAATTATCATTAATATTATAATTTATCATTATTCAATATAATAATATTATTTTATCAGCATATATTTTAAAATTATAATTAAAGCGAAAAATGATAGCTATCGATCATTCGTAAAAGTAATATTTTTTTTAATTTTACTTGCCTGAAAACGAATGAGGAATTCTATGTAAATGTGTCACTCTTTCAAACAATTTTCTAAATTTTTCAAACTTTTTAGGAAACTTAATTTTAGAACGCCTTTTTTCAAAATCGTAAAAAAATTCACTTATACGATGCCTTATACCTTCGAATTTATAGGGTGGTGGGTAAACATCTAGAAAATAAAACTTTCATATAATTTTCACAAGAATAGATTTGGAAATGTTTTAAAAAATTAAATTTAGAAGTTATTTAACAAAAAAAAAAAAAAAAACTTAAATATGCAGCAGCAAATACAGTCTTATCTTTCACGAGGATTATTTTATTCATTAATTTTAAACGCCTCTAAACATACGCAAGATTTTTCTCTCGTCTTCCTCTTCGTATTCCTCGATCATGTTAGGTTGAAAACTTTTCTATTTCTTTTTTCTTTTTATAGAAGATCTATTTATATCTGAAAATTCAAGGAATCGTTAAAACAAATTTCAACAAGTGCAAGTCAAATTTCGAGATAAGCGATGCTCTCCATTTGTTTGAATTTTTTAATTTACCTCTTTCTCTCTCTCTCTCTCTCTCTCTCTCTCTCTCTCTTTCGGTACTCACCATCAATTCTTTTTTTTTCTTTCTTTCTTTTTTACCCTTACGTTTCTGTGCATCGATGTTAGGGCAAGGAAGGATCGCGTTATCAATCAGAGGCAGGAAGACGGGATGTCGCGACGGCGCGAAATTCGCATGGTCGTTGAATAGGGAAGGAAGGAAGTGGGAAGGGGAGGGGAGGATGAGGAGGAGGGAGTCTACGAAACGTAGTAGTCAGGTTGGAAAACGATGAAACGGTGTACCTATTGTCCGGGGTGGCCGATTGTGAAACAAGGGGTGGGGGTGGTAATGCGGCTTTCAAAGGAAGCTCGAACACTTGACCCCCGTGATAATCAATGGCCCCGATTCACCTAGCGCGGGTTTAATTTTACTAACCCTCGTCGAGAATTGGCGGCACCGTGCTCGAACGTTGGGAATCAATTAGGTGGAGGATTCGTGGCCGATTCGAGTGGGTTGCTCTCCGAAGTTTTGCTGCAATTTTCACTCACTTCGCGTCTTGGAAAATCGTCGTGGAAAATATGATACGTGATACGTGATCAAGAGGAATCAATTTGAAATTTCACTCGATTGATTCTTCGATATCTCGACCGGATATCAAAATTTTGACCACCCTCCCCGAGATAGTGCACGACGGAAGTGCAATTGCCATCGATTGCCTTCTTTAAACGACGAGGTTTAAATCATTAAATCATTTGATCTGAACTCCTAAAATACACTCGCGATCTGTAAATTAAAAAGCTTCGTCTCGAAACGAAACGAATCTCCAAGGATTAAGTTTTTAGAGGATACGTTTCTCAGAGAGAGAGAGAGAGAGAGAGAGAGAGTGGGTGTCGTTTAATTAATAAATACTCGATAAAGAAGGAAGAGGGGGAGAAAGAAAGGAAAAAGAATAAGAGGCACAATTGGGTGTATTGAATAGATAGGCGGAAGATAGTGGGATGTGTCGGAGGCGTAGGGGATATCCAGCTAAGAGAAAACCATTGTCTGGGAAACGTGAACACTATTTGCCGGCAAAGTAGATTAGGTCGGTATTGATAGAGAGGGGAAGAAAGAGAAAGGGAAAGATGGCATGGCGGAAGGACGGGAGTAAGAGGGTGGAACTAAAATAGAGAGAGGGAGAGAGAGGTGAGAGACGAAAGGAAGGAAGATGATGAGAAGAGAGGGATGAGAGAACGGTTGTGTTCTCAGAGAGAGGCCAATATAGACGCTCGAGATGGGATATAGCAATAGAATTTCGCTTACGAGGTATAACCGCGTTAGACGATGCCCTTTGTTGTATCAGTGCGCAATTGCCTTAAGTTCTGATCTTGTCCGATATTGATGTTCGAGAGGCCGGTGAAACCTCTGATAGGATACTAAGAGTTCTATTCGCTTTCGCTCCTTTCCTTACCGTGTCCGGTTAGTTACCAACTTTCTATTTTTCTTCCTTCTCCTCCTCCTCCTTCTCTTTCTCCTTCTTCTTCTTCTTCTTTCTTTTTCTAATTCCCTTTCGCTTAATTCTCAAATCGATCGATGAATTTCATTCACCATTCGATCGCTTTTCGTTAACTTTCGATCGAATCTCTCTTGTGAAAAATTCAATTTTGATTATCTTGCAAATATTGCAAGATATTATAGAAATGTGAAAATTTTTTTTTTAAATAAATACCTGTCGTAAAAATGAATTTCTCGATTTAAAATTGCATTAAAATAGCATCTGTATTTTCTCGAAGAGAAAGAATCTTAATAATCGAAATTTATTTTATTATGTGCTAATAGAATTCAATTTTATTTAATGGGTAAATGTATATACCAGAAATAACAATTTCACAGCGCATTTCTACCGAATAAGTAGAAACGTAGAATCCCGGAAGTCGGAATGTTGTAATTGAAGTACATTCAAAGTAAGGGAATATCGTTACGTTACACGTATATACGCAGTCCCCAAGGGAGCTCACCTAATTCTCCACTCTTAACTTCATATCGCTTTATCTGGCATTTTAGGGTTGAACTAGGAACTGGTATAGAGATGCCAGACAGTCCGATATTCGACCATAATGCTGAATTTAATTAGGTGTCATTGCTCCAGTTTCCATAATAATTCTCTTTCCCCGTCTTTCTTCGTTTCGCTTCCTTATCGAAAATCTTGTCTTTTTCTTTCTCTCTCTTTTTCTGTCTCCTTCGCGAGCAAACGAGTATTTTGCTCTACGATAAAGAAAATTTAATCGATATTTATTTTTCTTCCAACTTTATTATCTTTCACTTAAGATAAAATTCTATTTTAATATTTTTTTTCTTCGAAGAAATAATTGTAGAAATATTCCTAACGTCTAATCTTGTTTGTTATTTTCACGCTGTGAAAATAGCTTCGAGATTTTGTATATTCGTTCTTCTTTTTTTTTTTTTTCAATTTCTAACTTCGTTTCATTCAAATTTCTCACATACACGCGCGTATTTAAAGATCTCAACACAAACGAAGCAAGAGTACGATTCTTATGTACGAATAAATATAAAATCGGAAGAGATTCGTAAAATAAATTTTTCTCTATTTCTCTTGAATCACATTTTTTCAATAAATTTTCTCAATAAGAAAGCCTCTAACAACTTTCACTGCACACACTTTAGGTTTCTTTTTTTTTTCTTTCTTTAACTTATTTTTCGAGAATAAATTCCTGGGAATTAAAAATCACGTAAATTTCCTTTGATTTTCTCCGACAAAAGACAAAAATTTCGTATAAAGAAATCGTGCATTTTCAATACACTCCAACATCCTGATATCAATATCGAGATTAAAAATAGAAAGAAATCTCACCTGTATTACCGTTATTTACAATAAACAAATAAATATACAAATACGATATTCTTGATCACCAAAATGGACACACATGCACTCACACGAACGATATTATTATAACCGTTTATCACAAATATTCTTAAACACTTCCCTCCTCTCTCTCAATCTCTATCCCCATCCCTCTTTATATCTCTTCCTCTCTTTTTTTTATTCTTATATCTCTTTTATCTTTATCCTCCTCTCTCTCTATCTTCACTCCTATCTCCCTGTTGTCTCGCGAAAAGAAGGGAGAGGGAGGAAGAGAGAAAGAAAACGGGTCGGTTTGGCAGATTTGGTATTGGCGATTCGCGGTTGAAGCGCGTTTGTACGGGAGGGGCGAGGGGAGGAAGGGGGTACAAGCGTGTTGCGGGCGTAATTCAGTAATGAATACGTACGCTCGCGTGAAGTGGTAGCTGCTGATATGTAGTATACGTAACATCTGGCGGCCTATGAAATGCAGGATCGAGCAGTCTGCAGCTGAACGTTACGAGCGGCAAGAGTTATGAGCCCCGACTCAATCTCCCACCGCCTCCGTATAATTGCGATACTAAAATTCGCGGAACTTTGAAAGGGCACGAAGGCTCACTCTCCTCTCCCTTTCGTTACTCGATTCTCGATTCGTTATTGTCTCGAGAGAATCAGCTTTTTTCTTCGAGGGCAATTTTTGTCGTCGTGTTTTTTGAATTATTTGAAATTGTATTTGTCAATGCCATCTGTTTCGAGACACTCGAATTTCGCAAATATTCGAATTATTCGTATTCTTAGGGGAGTTAAAAAATTCAGATCTCTTATAGATTAAAGATTTCTTTTTTAATTCTTCTCTTTAAAGATTGATTATTCGTCTCGAGAATTTTGAGATAGTTTGATAGATGAAAAGTAAGTAAGATCAATTTCTTTATCAATTTATATATCCAAAGTGTACAGGGAAAGTGAATATTTTCATTCAAATCGTTTTGAATCATTATCTGACGAGTAAAAATTCAATCGAAAAATTTCAATAATTAAAAGTTTACTATCCAATAATAATCCTCGTATAAAATTTTCATAATTTAATCCTTAACTTTTATCGAAAAAAAGAATATTCCTCAATAGCCCGAAAAAGAGTTCAATGTCCCCGCGTCGACGTGTTTTCAATAAGTCTCGGCCTCTCGTGTTCAATGGTTAATTAAACAGCCGAACGAACGGATAGGGTGAATGACTGCACTTATCCAGCAGAAAGGTAAATTTAGCACGTTTAGGAGAGAGAGAGAGAGAGAGAGAGAGGTCATTTCGGAACATTTGCCCCATTGGAAAAGAAGCTTTACCTTGCTCCAACGCGGCTTATGTATCCCTCCCTGTGTAAAAATCTCTCCACACCGCGCGTCGATTTCCGCAAGATTTCCGGGTTTCTCGCTATTTTTCTCACCCCTCCTTTCCCCTTGGTGAAACGAATCTCGTCTCACATCTCCACACAACGGGACAGAATTCATCCACTTTGTGACCCCTTTTGTATTTTATCGAGATACGCATTGTAATTAGGTCTTCTTCGATATTATATCGTAATACCGTATCGTATGATCGTATTATATTTTCCCCCTTCCTCCTCCCATTCAATACGCGTATTATTATTTAAATTATTATTTTCAACGCGTAATTATTCGCCCATTGGGAAGGTAATGCGATATTTATAACGTATTATCGCGTATATTTTCATTAATTATAGGAGGGGGAGGTCGTAAAAATTTTATTAGCGGCTTCCGGTTAAAAGTATCTCCTGTTTTACCATTTTTTTTTTCAACTGTTTCACTATTATCACGAGTATCAGTAGGATAATCGTTTCGTTCGATCGATCGAGAATATCGAACGATGATTATTATCATCGTTGGAAATATTAAATTGCCAATGATTCATAGAGTGAATGATATCAATGATATATCGTAGAATAATTCGAATAAGTTGAATTGAAAACGCAACGACGCTCAAACTTACTTTGAACGAAATCTTTCGAACGAAAGGGAATTTGTATTGTTCAATTTAGATAATTTTCGAAAATTTGAAATTCGCGCGTTATATCAATTATTTTTCTTCAGCCAGCGATATTATATCGAGGATAGGACTCGTATCGATTATCAATCATCCAATTAATGGCAATTTTCACGTGGACGTATCGATGATCGGCGAAGGACGATGATGATCGCGGTCAGGGGTTAACTAATCGCAGGAAAGACGTAGATATGTATCGATGGGGGTTGGAAGAGAGCGGAGGAGGAGGGAGAAGGTCTCTCCCTTTCTCCCTAGCACGCAATCCTTTATTACTCGGCCGATTAATTGATATTGATGTGACATTCCTTTCAGAGATAACTTGATCGATATTAATGCGCCCCACCTTCGGTTGGGAAAGTGGCGATCAAGGATGGCCGAACGACACGTAACATTTTAAGCCATAAGCGCGAATTTTGAAAAAATATCGAGTATATTGGGGAGGGAGAAGGGGAGATAAGAATGTAGAGAAATATCTGACAGTTTTTATTAATAACGTGTGAGAATCTAAAAGAAAAAGAAGAAAATCCACGAAACGTAAGAATGAAACGTAAGAACGTAGGAAATAATGAATATTACATCTTCGATGATTTTTTTCTAATTCCTAAACTGCACCTGTTTATTTTATTACATTACGAGTATAGCGAGATAATTTAGAACAGAAGAAAATTTCTTCCATCATCGTGGTGAAATTACTTTCATTCGTAGAATGAACTTGAAATAATTAAAATAACTTTCGTTCCAAGCTGTTATCTTGCATAATTTGTGTTTATTCCTCTTTCTAAAAATCTCAAATGTAAAACAACGAAATATTATACCATCGTACGATCACTTGCGCGTGTTAATTCAACGGATATGTATATATCCACGGGGGAGGGGGAAGAAAAGAAAGAAGAAAGGAAAAATAAGGAAAGGAAAGAAATTTTCAGACAGTTTGCACAGACGATAAATCTACGTCACGTAGTGGGAACGTGCCGGACGAAATCGTATCGGAAGATATGCACTTGCATATGGATCCACGAAAATTAAAGTTGACTTAAGGAAGAGCGATGCGCTCTGACGGTTTAAAGGAAGGTTCCGTGAATTAGCTTCGTTTCCACGAGTATAAGGGATTAAAGCGCGTGCTAAGCGTTATTATTATCAGGGAAAGTGAGGAGAGGGACGAATTAAAATCGAAAGAAGCTCGAGGACGAAGAAGAAGAAGAAGAGAGGGAGGGGTTGATTTTGAATCCTTCCTCTTCGAACCGCTCATCCTCTGTTTCTCTTGGTTGGTTAGCTGCTCGGCCGACCGACCATTTATCAAAAACGCATACAACACCTATGCAAGAAAAATCGACAATGTTTCACGGCTCGAGCAGGAGTGGAGGAGGGTTGGCCCCTGCTTATGACACGGGAGATGGATGTACGAACCGAAACCTTGTACATTCTACAGGGCGGCAAGAACATTATGTATTATACGCTCCCTCTTACAGGCGTACGCCAACCTTGTACACGCCGACCATAGAGAATCCACTATGACGAGAGGATAGAGACTTTAAAGTGCAAAATCGTTTAAGCTCGATGTACACGTTCCTTCGATCCTTTCAAGGAAAAATTGCAACTTCTTCCGATTCTCCGTTCATATTTCGATATATTTGCGTATCGACGAAAGTTCATCGTTTAATCTAGGAATTGTGAATTTGCGAATTTTCCAAAGATCGAGGATCTATTCAATTTTGGTTCTGAACGGTAGAATGTGGAATCTTTGGGGGATAGTAAATTTGAGACGTATCTAAGATTTCGATATTTGGAAAGCCTAAGATTTTGGGTTTTTGGGAAGCTTAGAATCTAAAATAATGTAAGATTTAGAATCTAAAGTTACCTGTGAAATTTTAGATTTGCTAAATTTCGAATTTGATATGTAGGATATTAGTAGCTAGAATTTGAAATTCAAGTCCAAAATTACGCATTTTTCTCGTTTAGAATCTATCTCGAATCTCACATCTCTACAAATAATCACAAATAGATATTTCTAAAATATTATTTTAAGAATAATATTTTTTAACAAACTGTTAACCGAGAAAGATTCAGATTACACGAAAAAAGAAAAAAAGAAAACATACCTTGTCGAGAAAATCCTTTTTTTTTTTTTTTTTAAATAAAAGTCCAACTCGAGATAAAAGAATTTATATCCACGCGTCGATCCAAGCAAAGATGAACGACAGTAAGAACGATTATCGGGCGAAGGAGTTATCAGACACGAGCGGATTAAACGGTGTAGGATTATAGGTTGGGCGTGGCGAACATTTAAAGCCGACCTAAACTCATCGGATATAGGAAGCCTAATAAAATGCACCCACATACTGATGGATCGCAATACCGGGGCGCATTAGTAGCCGGCAGTAAAGGTTAATGTTGATTGCGCCGAGTTTCGGGGCGGGGGAGGGAGGAGCCGTAAAAATTCTGATTAACCTGCCAGACGTGACAGTATGCTATTTCTTCAACACCCTTCCTGATGAAGGAGAAAAAAGAAAAGAGAAAGAAATACTCTTGTAAAGAGCGAAATATAAAATACGACTCGGCCACCCTGCACACCTTTATGAAGATATTAAAAAAGAAGGAAAAATATACAAGGGAAATGGAGATTCTCGTCTTCAGATTAATATAACGATAGAAGAAATTTTTCTATAATAAATTTCTTTTCCTCCAAGTGTTCAAATTGTGCTATGAAAAAGAAAAAGAAAAGGAAAGTTAATATTTAATAAGTAGATTTCTTTCTTCAGTTGTGACAGTTACCTTCGTTATCCCATTGAGGAATTATTATTATGTATTAGGATGACGTTGAATTTTTTGGATGTTTTGTTTTATAATATATTCTTTCGATCTGAAATATTTTAAAAATTTTGTTATTTTCAATAGTTATTTTCAATGTTAAAACTTATTTGAATAATTAATTCGTGTTTTAGGAATAGGGAAAAGAAAAAGTATCAGAGTAAATTTGGATAATTTTACAAATGGAGATAAGAAAACCTATTTAATTTTTTAAAATAATTTTTTATTCGTGTTACCTTAGAAATTTTCGAGACGAATCGTGTTCTTGTGGTTGAAAATTGTTCACGATCGTTCGAGGTTGTTCCAAGATCGTGCAAATCGTTTATCGTTCGCAGTTGACGAGTTATCAAATTGGGTAGGATCATTTTACATTGTAGACTAATAGGTATTTAGCGAGATGTATAAATCACTGAGATTTGGCTTCCTAATCCCGATTAGAACATTGCACGATGTATAAATCACGGGGGTTTCATTTATGCTCGCTGATAGCGGCACAAGGTAGACTGTGTCACTGAGAATAATCCTCCTTCTCCTAATCTGTAACCTTGTTAAGATAATTTGATAAGGGTCAATCGTCTCCTCTTGCAAATCTTTAACATAACGTTTTCCCATAAACTTTCGATTAATCGCGCCAATAATAATTCGAATGCATATAATCAAAAAATAATTCAATATAGTAAAAATTTTTATTTTTATCTCTTATCAACAATTTAAATTCATCTTAATATATATTTTGGAACAGATACTTAAAAATAGGAATTAGAAAAATATCGCGTACTTTACACCGATACGTTGAATAAATAATTCGACAAAGTATATCTCTTAACATGGAATTTCACGTTGAAAAATAAATTAAATTCGCAAATCAGAAAAATTATCATTCTCTTTTTA
>NW_006263547.1:413582-417227 GCF_000469605.1 Apis dorsata | reverse complement strand
AAAAAAAAAAAAAAAAAAAAAAAGAAAGAAAGAAAGTAAAAAAAAGGAGGGGGGAAATGAATTGAACGAGTTAAAGAGAAAAGAAGAAGTATGGTGGTCAACTATGGAGGAAAACTACTGCTACTCCTCAACCGTTGGTCGTAATTTTGACCTTTCAGGAACATCTGCGTGGCATCTGTACGAACGAGAGTCGCAGTTACCTGCAATTGACAAATTTCCAATGGGCTACTTCGTGGCATCCGCCTTCACAACAATTAGTCGTGATGAAGTTTGGAAACACTTGGTGTGTGACACTGATCGCAACTTAAACGAAGCAAACACGAACTCTTGGGTGTACCTAATGTTTAATGCGGTCAAAGAACTTTCGTTCTGGGATACCGGTGACCGTAAAATTAAGATCGAGTTGGGGGTACGGTGTAATCGACGTTTGATACCGATCGAATCTCCGATACCAAACTCTCAGATGAAATCTCGTAATATTTGATTTCCTAATCCATGTTCAATCGCGTTGAACGTTCATCTTTCCTAATTTCTTAATATTCTCTCCAAAAAAATCTATCTTTCTATCATTTTGTATATCAACTAAATCAACTTCATCGTCTCGTATGTTTAAAAATTATCAAGTTTAGAGTGTAAGATTTCTAACAATTTTTTGTTCTTTCAAATTTCAATTTCGTATAAAACCTCACAAATATTTCGATCGATTATTTTTGCAGCAAGACGAATAACAAGAATGGACGTTAACTATATCTATATCCTTGTTAATTTCTAAACTTTTAATTCGTACATTTTCGCTACTTATTCGATCCTCTATAATTTTTTTTCAAATTTCTTAATCTTCAAAAAAATAATTTTTCTATGAATTTACATACCTCCTTTTCTTTGAAGATCAATTAAATCATCGTCACATTTAAAAATTATCAAATTTAGGATGTATGATTTCTAACAATTTTTTGTTCTTCAACAATTCAAATTTCAATCTCGTATAAAACCTCACAAATATTTCGATTATTTTTGCAGCAAGACGAATAACGACGAGACGTTAACTATAACGATCTATATTAATTTCTAAACTCGAATTTCAACTCGATGTACATTTCGCTATCTAATCCTCTGCAATCTCTTCTTTCTTATGTACTATGTTAACGGATTATTAGATTTCTATCGAATGTACGCACACAGACGATATCGATTAATTCCGTATATATATATAATTCCATCGTATTCGAAACATTCGGTGTTAAATCGTTGCTAAATCAGAAATTTCAATATTTCGGAAATAAAGAGGTAATAATCTTTTCGAAACGCATCGATCGTTTTAATTAACATTCGCTCGATCAACACGATTTGGGGGAAAATCTTCCGGGTCGCAAAATTTCGCAGATGCGCAGAATTGTTTCCAGGTTTGCGCCCACGCTATTTTCATCCGCGTAACTAGCTGGCGGATTATTCACGCGGCTGTAATGTAATCCAGCTCTGTACAGGGCCTAGGGTCCGGTAGTTTGGGTTAGGAATTGGCGGTAGTTTCTACGCGAAATAGCAGCTCTATTCTTCAGTCTGCGGTCACGCAGTGTGAATATCTTGTGGATAGATACCTGTGACCGTGTAATCCTGGGCTCGATCTCGGGGAGCCGGTAATTTGGATTAGCTATTGACGTTGCATATATCACCTGCCAATTCAAGGTGTTCACGCGTCGTCCGGTGTTAACCAACGTTTCGTACAGGCCAACCGATAATCACGTATAAATGTAAACGATCTTTGCAACCTCGTAATCTATTTCATTGGCTTTCAATTGGCTGGGATCGATTCGATGCGTGAAAATTCGATACGGGCAAATTGAAAATTGGGGAGCAAGTTGGAATTTTTATTTATTTACGATACAATGTTTCGTATTGGTCCTCAGAAATTATTAATTTTAATAACGGTGAGACGAGCGTCGATTTAATTTTTTTTCGAAGATTGGATGACAATTTTTAGTTGGATAATCTTTTTGTTTGTCGGTAAATAATATTTGGTAAATAATGTTGACATATATATCGTTCTATTTGCTATTTGGCCTCATGCTATTGATCTCGTGCAGAAATTTACAATATGGCCGGCATGAAAGAATTCAATTCAGCTCGAATTCGCGAATCGGTATTCGTTTTGCCGTTTTACCAGCTAGGACGTGGACTTCCTAATCTTCTAAACGACATACCAGACGCACATGCACACAGGACTTGCACACACAAACCCGAATAGTCAAGCGTGGGCGCGGTCTCTAACACTCGAATTGCAATCGATTATCTGAACATGAAATTCCAAAATAAACAGAGTGCCATTCCGGAATACGTTCGACGACTTCTTGGCCGACGATTAAGAACCTATTTGCATTTCTCTTACATTCCTATGTTCAATTGTAAGATGCCAAACTTTTCTAATGATGATTTTCATCTTTTAGCGTATTTCGACCGATAACATTATAAGATTTTTCAGAATTAAATAAGATCTGATAAGGTCTTTATCAAAAATTAGATCTTTCTTAGACTTTATAAAAACTTTACTTCTCATGAATAACAATTTAGACTTGTGAAAATTTAGCTCCTGAAAACTTAGTCCTTGGAAATCTAGTCCTTGCAAACTTAAGCTTCTAAAAATCTTTGGAAATTTAGCTTCTTGAAAATTTAAGTTTTTAGGAAACTTAGATTTGTAAATCTGGAAACTTATTATAACATGGTTGATGCAAATAACAAATGATCATAATTAGATCTTTCTTGGACTTTATAAACATTTTATTTTTGATGTATAACAATTTAGACTTGTGAAAATTTAACTCCTCAAAATTTAATCCTTAAAAATGTAGTCTCTGCAAATTTAAGCCTCTAAAAATTTAGATCTTTGGAAAACCTAGATTTTTGAAAACTTAGGATTTTGAAAACTTGATGCCTGAAAATTTAAGTTT
Organism: Apis dorsata; assembly: GCF_000469605.1. Taxonomy (NCBI): domain Eukaryota; kingdom Metazoa; phylum Arthropoda; class Insecta; order Hymenoptera; family Apidae; genus Apis; species Apis dorsata. The sequence goes on along the minus strand of NW_006263547.1, from coordinate 414,285 downwards.
CTAGGGAACCTAAATCCTATAAATCTAGAAACTTGTGGAAACTTAATATAACATAGTTAATGCAAACAACAAATGATCATAATTAGATCTTTCTTCATAAAACTTATTTACTTTTGATATATATAACAATGTAAAAATTCCCTGAAAACTTAATCCTTAGAAATCTAGCAAACTTAAGCCTCTAAAAATCCAGACCTTTGGAAATCTAGACTTTTGGAAACTTAGAACTTTTGAAAGCCTGAAATTTAAGTTTCTAGGAAACTTAGGCACCCTATAAAGGTCTAGAAACTTGTGGAAACTTAGTGTAGCACGGTTGATTCAAACAACAAACGATGACAAATTTAAAACACGCACATTTGTATCCAGATTCCTGATTCTTCTTCGAAACACGAGGGAAAGAGAAAACAAAGACATTCATTACCACCGTTTTGGCCGTGTGTATGTATATTGATCGGTTTCGCACCCATGTAAGCAGCTTTGGCACAATCAGTTGATTGCGCCAAGTTCGAGAACTCGTGTCCCACCTCTATCCTCTCCCTCCCTCTCTCTTTCCATCGTATTTCTACGCGTGTGTCTAACTGGCTCTTCTTTGTCGAGTGCATCGTGCCCGCAGGTGCAATTCGCGTTTTCCGCTCGATATATTGCACTGCATTAACGAGTACGACTCATTTACAAATCGTACTTCAGGGAATCCAAGGATGTT
>NW_006263547.1:404525-413409 GCF_000469605.1 Apis dorsata | reverse complement strand
TTTTTTTTTTTCCTTTTCTGCTTCTTCTTCTTTTTTTTTTTTTTTTAGATAGATAATTGGATTGCAGATTTTATCCAGCCTGGAACGCGTACATTTCAGGCGTGACCTTAACCCTCCTGAGACGGTTAAGAAGAAGAATCGCGTTCCTTCGTTGCTGACAAAAAGATTGTTTTGTTTTTTTCATTCTCATCATTTTCTTTTTTCTCTCGATTGGATCCGATTTTGTTTTCTAGAACTTTATTATCTCGCTGTTTCTTTTTAGAGTTTGAATTATATTCATAGTAAAAAGAAAAGAAATCAAATTCAAATCAAAATTCAACGTAGAACGTAGTCGTGAAGTGCGGTTTAAAAAAATAGAATAGAAATCTAAGGCGAGGAGAATTATGTAAATTATTTAAAAATCAAATTATCTGTTATAGTTTTTTAACACGTAAAGCTTTTTCATTTTCTTTGATGATTAATATCTCATGCAGAATTTTTAAAAATTAATACAAAATTAATGGGATAAAATATACTAAGATTCTTTCACTTCTTTCGTTCAATTTCAATTTCCCTCAAACTGTCACAATTATCAACTCTCCTCAAAAAATTATGGTATAGATCACTGTGTCATTGATTTTTCCAATTATCGATATCGATTTATCTGAAACACTCAAAATTTTTCCATAAATTATCACGATTCTTTCTCTCCAACGATGTTAATATCGTACCATAGCCAATAAATTTTTGTTTCTCGTTTTTTTCTCCATCGATAAATATATGGGAGAACAACCTAAATTAAAAAACTCCGATCCATCGATTTTACAAACAACGCTCATCCCCGAATTTTCCACGGTACTATCTTCAATGATACATATTAATTACATACACGTACCATTCTCAATTATTAGTATCGGTATTCTCGCAGCCCATTATTCTCAATTCCCCTGTTCCCGTTAATCTAGATAGGAAAAGCATCAAGGCGGTTGTCCAACGGGTGTATCCATGAATACTCGTATCCGGTGGCGTAGCAACAATAATAATTATCACCAGACAACTTTCCTATCCGCCTCTTCGTCGCCTTTGTACGCCTGTTGGACGTTTAGCGGCCTGTTTCTACGTACGTGGTGAAGGGGTCGAGGAAATGAATGTCTGAACGTTGGCCTATTATACAGGGTGTTCTAGGTTTGTCCTGGCAAACTTCGTGATATATTCCATGGATCTGAGTAAAATATTTGAGTTAAAACATTGTGAACAACACGTGTGTTAATGTTACATCGCAAAATGGTTACTAATATTAGAGAAATTTATTATTTTTATTTTTCTTCTACTACTAATTCTCCAATTTCATCAACTTTTTTCTCCTTAGAAGAAGATACATATTTTTTTAGTTTCTCATTTAAAAATCCCACAGAACCTTTTATAATGAATAGAAAAATTTCAAGAAGCACAGATAATAATTATATTTCACATTTTGAGATTATATCGTAACAGTACTTTAAATTAGGTCCTCTTCGGTCTATCCATCTTCGAAAGTAAAAGTAAAATGCATAATCGTAGGGTATTTTTTATTTATAACTGTATAAGATATACGGAGGACACCCTGTACATGCGTATACGGGAGAGAGACAGAGAGGGAAATTCCCAGGAGAAGCATAAAGCCGTGGACAGCCGCGCCACCCTCTTTCCGGTGGCATCCTGACGCGGAGCTTGCGCTAGCGCGCGTTTACGTGCTCCGTCACAGTGCTCGGTTACAGTGACGACGATGACATGCAACGACGCCGAGGAAACCGACGCGAGACCCGTCATATACCGAGCAACTGTTGCATCCGTGTACATTTCTCGTAAAAGAGGGTGGAACAACGATACACGATCTCGCTTTTTTTCTTCTTTTTTTTTTTGTTCACCTTTATCGTTTCGTTGGAAGAGAGAAATAGGCGCAGAGAAAGAGAGAGAGGAGGTATACGTTAAACGATGCTAATGCAATAACCGCGTCACTGCGTGATTCCGCATGGTTTGCACTTGGAAGGATGCGATAGGTGCGATGGAAGAGAAAGAGAGAAAGAGAGAGAGAGGGTAATTGGGAATAAAATGTTTCTTTTGAAGGGCTTCGCGGGGAATAGCACGCTTTGGATAGGTATAGAGTGGAATTTCAAAGGTGATAATGGTTTGAATATGATTTTTAGGAAGTTGAATGGAAATTTCGTTTGGAGATATTGATATGTGAGCTATATTTTTAAAAAGTTAATTTAATTAAGAATGAAATATTTGTTTTAAAACTTCGTAGGGAACGAAATAATAAATGTTGAGATAAATTGCGGAGAACGTAGACCATAATTTTGGAAAAATGTAGAGCGGAATTTCAGGGGTGGTAATGGTTTGGAGATGATTTTTGGGAAGTTGAATTGCTTATGGAAATTTTGTTTCGATATTTTTTGGCAATATTGAGTTACATTTTTAATTTAATTGGAAATGAAATATTTGTTTTAAAGAGCTTCGTAGGGAATAAAAAATAATAAATATTGAGATAAACTGCATAGAATGTAGGTCATTGGATAAGTGGTTTGCATATGGTTTTTTGATGATTCTTAATTAGGAATAAAATGTTTGTTTTATACGTTTTAAAGGAAATATAATAGGTGTTTGGGTGTAGAGAGGAACTTGGAAGAGATTTTTGGGAAGTTGTGGAAACTTCGTTTGACATATGAGAGTTAACTTAATTAATTGGAAATAAAATATTTATCTTGAAAATCTTCGTTGGGAACCAGCCAAATATCGAGATAAATTTCGAGCAGAGCCTTTGGATTTAGATTTAGAGCGGAATTTCAAGATTCAGGGATAGAATAGAAGAGATAATAGTTTGGTAGAAATTTACTTTGTTTTGGCGATTGATAATGCCAACAGAGTGGAAATTCAAGAGCTGATTCAATTTTTTCTCCAAAAAATTATTCATTTATAACCGTATTATAATCGTAACGAATTTAAATATGAATTTTAAATGTCAATCAATCGGCAATCGAAAAGAGGAGAATACGCCAAAACAATGCATTTCGAGTATCGAGAAACCACACCATTTCCACCAATCTTTTGTTTCATCCCCCTTTCCATAATTCCTCTCGCTTTCGAAGAGCGAGCGAGGGGAGAGGGAGGCCGAATGGGAAACAATTGTTTCGTCGATAATGTCAGTGTCAAATGGCGTGCACGTTCGAGGACATTGACGTCGCGACGTTAACACACGTCCTTGGCCACCGCAAACCACCCTCCCTGTACCGGAGATGAAAGACAAAGCGGTGGAAAGAGGGTGGTTTGGTTTTTAGCATCACGTACAGGGAAAGAAAAAAAAAGAAATAAAGAAACAGAGAGAGAAAGGGAGAAAGAAAGGGAGAGAGAGAAGGAGAGAGAGAAAGAGAGAGAGAGAGAGAGAGGAAGAGATGAACAAAAGACGGCTTGGTGCAACAGTTGTTCATTTTCTACCGCGTTTATACGCGGTGGTTGTTCTCTGTAAAAAATACGCGGAAACACTGGCAGTCACGAGACTTCTTCATGGAAGTCGTCATCGTGCACAAGTGCGGCTTTGTGTTGTTCAAACATTTTTGTTACCGAGGCAAAGCTGGAAATAACGCATAAAATTGACGGATACCCGAGTGTGAAAAGAGCGAACTGGAACCCGTGTATCCATCCATCTTTTCCTCGTGTGCGTGTCCACTGCGAGGATAATAAATTATTATTATTGTTATTGTTGTATATACCCGTATCGTAGCTTTATTTAAATCGGATTTCGTAGAGGCGCGATTAACGAGTATCAACAATCGTTATTAAATATTTATGATAAGGGGGACAGTGTTGTGCTATTTTCGAATCGTATTAACATTCCATGATATCGCGAGCCAAGAGAAATTTATTTATTAAAACGGAAAAACGATTAGCAAATTGTGTTATTACGCGACCCCCTTTTGCTCTGTGTGTTTCGCCAGTTATATCGAATCGTATACCTTCACTCGATTTCATTCGAATATCGTTTGTAGCGAATTACTTACGATTTTCTTTATAAAAGTATAATTTTAAATGGGAAGTAATTCACCAAGTTTGAGAGTTATTTCATTTTTTTTCCATTTTCCACGAAAACGTTCCGTTTTTCTTTCACACAGTTTCCAGGTATATATGTATCGATTATAGTTTATTTTGTTGAAATATAAATATATTTATATCTTTTCCAAATTTTATTCAAATTAATAATGGAAAGGAATTTCTTTCGGGAAAGAAAATAAAACTCAAGTGAAATCGAATGAAATTATCAAAGAGTTAATTCGATAGAATTAATTAAGTGTTAAAATGCTCAACAAGTTCCTTTTTTTGAAAGAAGCTTTCAAGCTTTCGAGTAATTGCCGCTACGTAAGCGATCAAAATATATACGTAGAAAAATTCCGTGTCGTTCTTCTATGCTCTAAAAGATTCATAACTGTTGCATTCATATCCCGTTTACATCTGTACCAGTTTCGTGCGTTCGTATTTCCTTCATTCCGTGCTTTCTTCTTTTAAAAAAGGTAGCTTTGCAACATCAGTTGCGCGTCACTTTTTCTGGATTATCTAGCTAGTGGTTTTTTCCCCCTAGCGGTGTTTCTGTGAATGAAAATTTGTTACATTTTCTCAGATATAATATCGCTAACCTATATGACTGGAAAAATTGACAAATTTGTAACAACAAGAATTAAAAAGATCTTTATTTATTCGGTTCCATCTTTTAAGCATTTTCGACTTGTAATCAGATTAATTTTAAAGAATGCCACGAATATTAATTATTTAAAAAATCAGTCGCGTTATCTTCAGAGTATCTTCGCTTCCATCATCCAAAATAAATTCTAAAATTCTAATCGTTGAAAGATTTACGAATCTAAAGGATTTTTATCACGGAGAAACATTGTTCAAACTCAAGCTTCTTCTACAAATTTACAAAAACGTCGCGCAGAAATGAAACATCTGAAAGATTCCACAGCCACACCTGAGCCCCTCTCATCCCGGGAACGTAACGTTAAAGTAGCAATCGACGGGTAAGTCGAGCATAAAAAAAAAGGAACTTTTCTTGCACGCTCCTGTTATGCACTATATTATACCAGGAGATTCACAACTGTTGCATTCGTCTTTGTTCATTTTTCTATCTCTTCTTCTTGTCCCTCTTTTGCATTTTTCATCCTATGCGAAAAATACTCCGAAGAGGACGTGTCGAGTTGGAACTCGAGAAAGATAAAAGATAAAGCAGATAAAGAAAGATTCGTATTTATCCATTTTTTTTTTTTTTTGGTTCTTTCTTCTTTTTTTCCCTTCCATTTTTTTTTCATTTTCTGCGAAATATTAGAAGAGAAGGGATATCGGAGTCGAATTCACAATTATATTCATATTCATCTTTGTTTCTCATCCTCTATGAGCAGGAGAACAGGAGAACATCGAACTAGAAATGAAAACAAGAAAAATATAAAGAGAGTGGATATAAAGAAAGATTCATAACATATCGTATTCGTCTTCGTATTCGCATCCTTCGTTCTCTACTCTAAAAAATATCACAAAGACGAGTAATCTTGTTCATTTTCTCGAAACACGCTACGAACGAAGAGGAGAACGCGTCGATATGAAACGAGAAAAAATAAGAAAAAATATAAAAAAGAAAGATTTTCACAACTGTTGCATTCCTATTTCGTTCATTTTTCTATTTTCATTTCTTCTTCTTCTTCTTTTCTGTGAAAGAATATATCGAGCTGGAACGAAAAAAGAATTTCCCTCTCTTTCATCTCCTCTTTACAACTGTTGTATTCATTTTTCTATTTCCATTTTTTCTTCTTCTTCTTCTTCTCCTTCTCTTCTACGAAAGAATATATCGAACTGGAACGAAAAAAGAATTTCCCTCTCTTTCATCTCCTCTTTACAACGGTTGTATTCATTTTTCTATTGCCATTTTTTCTTCTTCTTCTTCTTCTCCTTCTCTTCTACGAAAGAATATCTCGAACTGGAACGAAAAAAGAATTTCCCTCTCTTTCATCTCCTCTTTACAACGGTTGTATTCATTTTTCTATTGCCATTTTTTCTTCTTCTTCTTCTTCTCCTTCTCTTCTACGACAGAATATATCGAACTGGAACGCAAAAAGAATTTCTCTCTCCTTCGTTTTTTCTTCACAATTATTGCATTCATTTTTCGTTCATTTTTCAATTTCTTTTCCTTTTTCTTCTTCTTCTCCTTCGCTTCTACGAAAGAATATATCGAACTGGAACGAAAAAAGAATTTCTCTCTCCTTCGTTTCTTCTTCACAATTGTTTCATTCTGTCCATTTTTCCATTCCTGTTCTTCTTTTTTCTTCTTCCTTTTTACGAAAGAATATATTGAGCTGGAAAAAAGAATTTCTCTCTTCTTTCTTCTTCATTACACGTGTCGATCCAGGAAACGAGAAAGAAAAAAGAAAGATTCGCGACAACTGTTGCGTTCGTTCTCCCTCCCTCATTCCTTCTCCATTTCTCTCTTCCTCATCCTTCACCCTCCGAAACGAAAGACACGCTCGTGCACGTCTCGAAACGGAAGAAAAGGAATCAAAAAGCCACGAAAGAAAGGTCTAAAGGTCTACGGGGAGAGGAAAAGATGGGGAAGGATACGCGGGGGGATGAAAAGAATCTGAAGAGAAGAAGAGGCGAGGAGAGAAGGAAAAGAAGCGAAAGGAAGCGAGAGGAGACGAGAGGAAGGCGCACGGAACGAGCGTGAGCGCCCTCGACGAGCGGCGTCGGGACGTCGAGCGTCGCGGCGCCGCGTGAAAACCGAGAGGCGACGGCGTTCGAGTCAGTCTGCGTCCGCCAGTCGTCGCGACGTCCTCGCTTCGTGGTGACTTTTGCGCCGGATTCTATCCGTCGTTTCGTACCGTGAGCATCGCCAATGCTCGGATCGACGAGTCTTCGAATTCTACGCGTAATCTTTCGACGGTTTTCTTGAAAAACCCGTTGCGCCATTGCGGGGGAGGGATCCAACGAATTTTTGTACAATATCATCGAATTATTTCGTCTCTCGGAGGGAGAGCTTTTACGCCACGCTTTTGTGCAAAACAGGGGGTTGATTTGATCGCCCTCCGTTCCACAGATTCGAGAGTTTATCGGGAGAAATTTCGATCGAGTGTGAGATCAAGAATTATCGCGCGTTGTAGACACGCAGAGAGGAGGAGGAGGAGGAGGAGGAGGAGTGTTTTCACAGGAAGGGGAGGAGAATCGTTCCTCTCGAGGAAACACATTGAATAGTAACGTCGCGAGACACGACGACGACGACGTGTCGACGAGGATTCGCTTCTTGTGCTTGGTATTTCTCCCTTTTCCACATCATTTCACCCTTCCCCTTTTTTTTTCTCGCACCTGTGTTTCGCTCAACCGAGTTTCCATCGCATCGAAAGATCAACCGAGGAGAGAGAAAGAATCGAGCAGAAAAAAACACGGAAATTTGCTGCTCGTCCACTCTTTTTTCCTCTCTCATTTTTCTCCCCTCTCTTTTTCTTTCTCTCTCTCTTTCTCTCTCTTTCTCTTTCTCTATTTTTTCTTCGACTTCCCCTCTTCTGGAATCGACGAAAAAAGTTTCTTGTGCGCGTCGGTGGATGGATCGTCGCCTTTGACATCCCTCGATATCTGTCGGCTGTTATCGTTCGGTAAGTAATTTGAAAAATAAATATTATAGCGTATAGATACATGTATTGTATTTGCTAAGATTCGTTCGTTGGGGTTTTTTTTTAATATTCGAATTTTTCTGCAACAAGTTGTTTCGATTTTGACGACAAAGTTGGGTACGAATAAGTTGAGAATAAGTTGTCTGGATTTATACCTTCCTTCTGCTACTTTCACCTAAAAACAACACCACGTTTAAAATCGTAATTATCACGTTAAGAAATTATGTCATCTTCCCTCAATTTTCACATAATCTTCTTTCAACAGAAGGAAAAATTGATCGAAACGAACCATCATCGCGTTACATCACATTATCCTCTTGATAAATATTTCACCGATAAAAGATCAACTACATGTGTGTGTGTGTGTGTGTGTATGCGTGTACGTGGGCGACTCTCTTTTCCCCTCCTCTCATTTCCTCCTCTATTTCCACTGAAAAATATTTACCCATTAAACCTATTTTCAGAAATACATCAAACTTCCATTTATAATTCGTTCGTGTAACGCGTCGTAGTAACTCGGTCGAGTGACTCGCAATATGAAATAACGGTCCACCTTAGAGATCTTGGGATCTAAAATCTTGGGGAGGAATGTTCCTTCTGAAAAAAAGGAGGTGTGGGAGGGGAAGAAAGAGAGAAAGAGAGGGAAAGGAGAATCCGATGGTTAACGCGCGATTGTTACGCGTGGGTGTAACAACGTGGCACGGATTTAATTTTCGCACACACAGGGGCGCGGATTCCGAACAATTGTAATTAAATTCTTTGGACGCTAATGACCGCGAGCACTTGTGTGTCTCGTGCAAATGATATTTAAATTAGTACGCTGCCTGTATATTAATCGTGCCAAACAGGGCGGATTTTCGTGACGATTGTGCGACTTCCGGAAACTGTTGTTAACTGATCCTGCAACGGTAATAAATATTTTCGCGTAATTTACATCCCGCCCACCCTCTTGAATATGTTTCACCGAGACGTGGGCTGCCGTTACTGGCCCCGATACTTAACACAGTTCTCGTGTAACGAAATAAAGGGTTCATAAAAATGCAACCACGTTCCATTGTTCGCCTTTGTTAACAACACGTTGTTCGGGAGAGGGGGGGGAGGAAGGGAGAGTAATAAATCGTCGAAATTTTCACACGCAACACACGCGTGAAACGGGGCAATATATACATACAGTCGGTTGAAGAAGTATTGCCGTATCACGCTTTATGCAAATTGAAATAACA
>NW_006263547.1:402570-404346 GCF_000469605.1 Apis dorsata | reverse complement strand
TTTTTTTTTTTTTTTTTTTTTTTTTTTTTATTAATTTTGTGAGAGAAGAGAATGAAATTTTGATCGTTAATGTTTCATTTTCAAAGTTCTTTGAATGCAAGTTTGGTCAGAAAAATAATTGAATTATATCTGTAAGGTTTTTTTTTCTTTTAATTCTTCCATTATTTCGTCGTAAAAATTATTCCAAGTAATTGGATAATTGTACAAGGGAATAAGGGAAAAAATAGATTTTTGATTGAAAATTGAAAAGGAAAGAACATATTTTCTTTTTTCAGAAGGAACATATAATTATTATATCCTCTATAGACGACACAATGATTTTCATTGAAGTTAGATTTTTCGTGAAATAGGTAAGATAACTTGTATGAATACTCTCGATTGGATGTATTCACACGTTGACCTGCGGTTTTTCGTCGATGAAAATGTTTAAAAATTCGGTATCGTGACCAAGGATAATGCTATTCTCTCCCTCCCCATACATAAATGCGAATAACTGTGAAATGAAGGATATCGATGCAATTTTATCCGCCATATGATACGTAATATATAATTCTGGATAACATCGTACGTGTTAATAATGGATAAATGAAACGATAAATGGGAAATGTATTGATCGAGCAATATATATATATATATATATATTTTTATAAATATTCCCGTTATGAAATCGTCTGCCGGATTTGTTGGGATAAAAAAATTAATAGTAAAGAAAAAAGAAAAAAAAGAAATAGTAATTTCAATGGTAGGTAATTTTAATCGTTTCGTCCTCTTGAGGGGGATGAATTTATTGGAACTAGAGGAAGATTGTTATTTTTTTTCTTTTTTTTTAATTTCCAGTTGAATTTATTGAAAGTATGTGTGGAAATATCATAGATAGTATTGGAAAATATGTTGACGTGCCCGAGAAAAGGAATTTATCCATATGTGGCCAATTGTATGCGGAAAAATATTTTTCATATTTAAATAAAAATTAAATTTACATACCTGTGCTAATGTCTTTCAACGATCAAATTAATTTATTTACGAATTTTTCCAATCTTGTCTTTTTTGAAGAATTTTATTTTTAACGTTTCCCTTCCATTTGGTAACGATATTAATTTTCTGATTGAAATTATTCTTCTGCTTTTCTAGAATTTCGAAAAATCGGAAAAAATTCTTGAGACACTTGCCAAAATTTCTTCTTCATTGTACAAAGTTTTATCAACAAAATTGTGCATTCAGATTATTAACAGAGAATTTATATTAATCCTTCATGGATGGTTTAATTCGTTTATGATTATTTTTCTTACTTTTCTAACTATTCAAAAAAAATCATCCACTCAAAAATCTTCATCCATTCGAAAGTTTTATCAACAAAATTGTATACACGAATTAACAGAAAGTCATATAATTCCTCCATGGATGGTTTAAGTCATTTGATGATTACTTTTCTAGATACTTTCTTCCTTGATTATACATCCATTCAAACCATTGTAAAATTTCCTCAACCAAATTTCTGACAGACGCTTAATCTCACATTCCCTAATGTTTGTTTCCTTGAGAATTAATTTCACCTCGTCTCACATCGTTCCATCCTCAAATTTTAATAAATTCCCTCGATAAGTGCGGTTCCGTTAAGGTTTTACAAACGTAGGCAAACTTCCATGGAAATTGGCTCGTTCGGGTTTCGAATTCCTCGCCCAACGGAGTGTAGACTCGAAACAGACAGGTAAAGTTTCTAAATGATATCTACCTCGTAAGTTCATAATGAAGGTCGGTCGGTTCCTCCTCCACCCT
>NW_006263547.1:400610-402396 GCF_000469605.1 Apis dorsata | reverse complement strand
AAAAAAAAAAAAAAAAAAAAAAGAAAAAGTTTTGTAGTAAAAGAGTAATCACAACCAAGCCTTTCTTCGGAAGGGCGTCGTTCCCTTTTTTCCTTTCTTTCTTTCTTTCTTTCCCTCTTTTCTTCCCTCCTTTTCCTTCCTTATCTCCTTCCTTATCTCTTACATCTTCTTATCAATTTTTTATGAGACCGCTTGATTCTAATTGCCAGAGGTAATTCCGTGACTAAGTTACTTATTGGAGTAATAAGGGGCCCCATGAATTATTAATGATATCGACAACGTCTTAATCGTTTATAAATTCGCGGAATTAACGTTGGATCGTTGCGGCCGAGGAGGAATCTTGTAATGTGGCGAAGGAAAATATTTTACGAGAGCAAGAAAAAGAAAGAAAGAAAGAAAGAAAGAAATTAAATTCGTTCGTTCTATAAATATGGAGGAAGATTGAAAAGATCGAGGCAATTAATTAGGAAGACGGGTCAGGAGTTTTAACTGTGGAGCAAATTTTATGTTATTCGTTTGAGCGAGGGTAAATAGGTAATTTTTAACTTATGGAGAAAAAAAAATTGAATTTATTTATTTGTATAAATAGCGAAGGATAATAGATTAGAAGCGTTAATATAAAGGCAAAGGAATTTTAATTATAAGAAATAGAAAAAAAAATGGAATTTCTTCGTTTATCCGCTTTAAAAATATATATTATAATGCGGGAAAAATTGGAAAAATCGAGGCAATTAATTAGGAGGATGACACGCTTTTGATATGGCATAAGAAAAAATTTAAGATATAAGAAGAATTAAATTCATTTGTTAGTATCGTGAAAGAAAATTGAAGAGATATTTCGATAAAAAAATTTTTTTCAAGTATTATATCGAATGAGATAACTTTTAATGAAATACGATAATTGGAAAAAAAAAAAAGAAGTCAAAACCTAATATAACAATTCATTTGTTATGCGCATCGTGGATTATCGTTATATTTTAAATTGGCTCGATAATGGAATGAAAACATCGGTATCGATAACCATACGCGAATATATTAAGTTGAATGGTGCTCGAAATTTATGCATCCATTGTGGAAACACATTAGATTAATCACTTATTAATCTATAACAAATATTCCGCATATACATCCCCCAAGATGAGATATACGAGGGGCTCGCCGCGTGAAACGCAGTATTGTTGCACAAACAACCGACAGAGCGAATCGGTTTTCAACACGTACAATATGAATTACCTTAATAAATAGCTTATCTCGTTAATTGACACGTATATCATTAAAGGACAATTGATCAAGATATAACGTCGACTGATTGTAATTGTTGTAATGAATTGTCGAAAATGTTTGCGCGTTTATGAACACAAAAATCTAAACGTAAATCTAAACGCGAAAAATTTAAACCTTTAACGCGAAATGCGGATATGCGAATTTAATAATAATTGGAATATTAATATTCGTATGTAATAAAATTAAATTTAAAAATTTATCATGTATGACGATATTTTATTCACGTTTCATTTGTATATTATGTAGGTTCGTTAAATATTCGTAAAAATTTACGAATTATCTTGATAATTAATAACTCGCTTTTTATTAAATCACATTGTTTGCGAGCTTTTTTTTAAATTATTCTTCAGTTTCGAAATTAAAGTTTCACGCGTTGTTTCATATATATTTTTTTTTTTCTTTTTTTTACCGCAAATTTGAATTTCGTTCTGTTATTATCTGACGCGTGCATTGCTCAAGAATTTCTAGAAATTCTCTGGAGAATTCGTGATTCTAAAAATAT
>NW_006263547.1:399375-400310 GCF_000469605.1 Apis dorsata | reverse complement strand
TTTTTTTTTTTTGCATAAAGCTTATACTTTTACAATTTATAACTATTGAAAATACAATAATTCACGTTAATTTTCGAACATTATATTATCTCTGAATTTGTATCGCAATTTTTATATCAACGAAAAGAGAAATATTTTGTCTCTTATTACCTGTCATTTTATTTATACATAAAATGAAATTGAAATTGAATTAACTGAGCAAGCAATGCTTGGCTCAATTAATCCTTATAAAAAAAAAAAAAAAAAACTCACTCGTATAACAAATTTATATACATTTATATATATTCAAAATTTCCGAGCATCTGGAAACGTATTAGGCGTTAAAATTTCTCGATAAATTTAAACACAATTATACGCGACAACAATTGGCAAACATCAATTCATCAGAATCATATTTATCGCGTCTCCGAGATAAAATTTGAAAAAAAAAACCATACCACGCAGAAGAATTTTCCAATGAACCAATAAAAACTCAAACGGGATACGAAACTAACGAATCCAGATACGCAAAACACGGTCGTCGTAATATTAAATTTGAAGGAGCCACGTTTACCACGCGTCTCGAGGAAAAAATTTAAAAACACGTGTGTACACAATCATATTTTTCCAATGAACCGAAATGCGAGAGAAAAACGAATAACACAGGACAAACTCGTATATCGAATAGATACGCGACGCAATATATCACCAAACATATATAATTCCAAGAATCGTTAATCACCTGATCGCAAAATTCCAAAATATACACAAACGCGAAAGATAATGCGAAAAATCGCGTAGCTAATCCAAACACAAGTGTATATAAACACCGGCGTGTTCCAGGAATTTGCGTCGATTGTAAACAGTAACGTTCGATTCTAGGTGAATTGGAGATCAGTCGTGATGCGTAGTTGGCCGAGCGAGGATCGACGCCTCGTTTCACGTTTCATGCGAGT
>NW_006263547.1:395888-399193 GCF_000469605.1 Apis dorsata | reverse complement strand
AAGAGGAGAGAAGGGGGGGAGGGAGGGGGTGGAAAAGTGCAAGCTGGCAAGGCCTACGGCTCCACTTCCGTTTCCCGATATCCTGCTCCCGTCCGTGAAAAACGTAAGTTGATAAAATGGCTCGTGTTACGTTGGCACATTGAACGAAGGGAATGTTAACACCTTTTCGATGTTCGGCGTGGTATGTGGCCTTTTGTGGCCGATTCAACTTTGCTCGGGCCTGCGATTGGAATTATTGTCGAAAAGGGTTGACACGCCTTTGAAGCGACGCGTTTGAAGGAAGCACGTGTGTTCGTTATCTTGCGTGTGTGTGTGCGTGTGTAGAGACTTATGGTTTGTCGAATAAATAGTTAGTAAATTGGGTAAATATCGTGCTCGTTAGTTGAAGGTAAAGCAGGAGGATTTGCGTTGGATTGGGAAGAAGGGAAGTGACGTATGAGATTATTTAATTCCTAGGGAATTTCGAGAGTATCGAGATACTGTGTTGAGAGTAATTAATTATTGGATTGGATTAATAATTTTAGAAATTTGAGGAGAATTTTATATTTTATATTGAGCAGTGAATAGCATTGAAGATAATTGTCTAGCAATAAATTCATGATTAAATAATTCTGATTCTCAATGCATTCTCTTGCTCTCGAGAAAATTCTATTCTTAAATAGGGTGTGTAAAGTTCGAAACGTTCAATAATATATTTATCTGAATAGTTTTAGTTTCTTTATATTGTACGATTAAAAGTAGCAAGAATAATTCTTTCAACAATGGTGTTAATTATTATTTTTTTTTGTCGAATTAGGTTTTTGGAAATTTTTGAAACGCCGTTCGAACAGCCTATTTTAACACGGCCGATGGAAGTTTGGACGGAACGATTACACCTGCCTGTCGGATAAAAGTTCCTTTTATGAATTAGATTTATAGGGAACGGATGAACAATTGCTTTGGTCGAATCATTTATGAATGGGGGAGCAAGTATTAGTATTTCAAAGTTGACGCCACCATCGAATGAAAACAATCGATGCGGTAAATTCTATACACAAAGCGTATTTACGCGGTAACGAGAAGTGCTTCCCCCGTTTTCATCTCGATTGTTCGAGATATTGCGTTCAAAACATCGATAACTATTGTTAAACTCGATCCAACTATATATTTCTCAGAAGATATGCATCTAGTGCCAAGTTACGCGAGAGAGACTATTTATAATTTTACTTTAAATTTTAGAAAATTTAAAGTAAACGAGAGATCGAGATTAAATCGACAAATTATTTTGAAATTTTTCAATTGAAATTTATAATACATTTATCTGTATTTTTCGCTCTTAATTTTTAATTAAAATATAGATGAAGATAGGGGGAGGACGAAGGGAATTAATTAAAATATAAATGAAAATGCAGGCATTAGTGATTGCATTCTTGTATTCCTGCATTTATTTTCAAACGAAATATTTTTCGAAAAATTGATAGAAGAAAATATTTTCTCCGTGTTTGAATTTTATTTTTATTTATTTGTTTATTTTTTTTTTTAAAGGGAAATCCTTTTCGTGCGCGTTAGACACCTTTTTATCTCGTGCAAAAATTTTAAAATTAATTAAAAAAAACCTTTGTCGCGTCGTCGAATTATTTAGAAAACAATCGTCCAAGTATTTCTCTATAATTTTTTTAATCGATATCTCGCGCGAATATTCCTCTACCGGATTACAAATTTTTCTCGAATATCTTTATTATTTTTAAAAAAAAAAAGACGATCGATAATAATATATTCCTCTCGTACTTTTTACCGCGAGAGAAATTATTACCAAGTATATTTGGAAACATCCAGGATGATCTTAATATTAATATTAGGAGAAGATGATTAACGATTCACACCGGAGAATATCGCGTACGGTTTACGTACTGTAGCATGATTGGTAAGCGATTTATGAAAGATCAGTTACAGGACTCACGTCCATTTACTAATTACACACTATTGCTCGATAGTGTAGCGAGTTTATGACGTTCATAGCCATATGCGTTTAGAAACATTAGCTGTATCGGTTTTGTCATTAGCGCAACTTCTATTTTACGTTATAAGCTTAAAGGGTCGGGAGAAATACTTTGATTTCGCTCCTTCTGTATTATATAATTATTACGTTATCGTTAAATTATTAGGATATATTTTCGATCGAAAATACATCGATCGATCGATATATTTTTTTTTGTTTGATATAATTAAAATAGTTTTAGGATTTAGGATATATCGTTGAAGAATAAAGCGTGGTAGTTAATTCATTTTATTTTTATTTATTTTTAATAAACTTCAACGATCACATTTTATTTTTATATAGGGCAATATTTTTTTATATAGGGCGATTTTATTTAATCAATTATCATTCTCTCTGATGTTTTGATTATCTCAACTATTATATCGATATATAATTGATATATAACTAACAATTATCGTTACTTGGTATTAGTTTGATTATTTTATTCATCGTTTTAGGAACGGCAGTATTAATCAAACTGAAATTAATTAATGAAACCTTTGCCATTATCGTGGACTTATTGATTTTATTTTTCATCCTCGTATCAAACACATTGACGACCAATTTATTACAGGAGAAACATTAATTATCAAGGTAGAATAAGCAAGCAAATAAATGTTATTCACGCGCCGCTTCAGTCTATAAACTCGCGATACATAATTTCAGGAACGTCAAAGTTACTGCCGTGCAAAGTAATTTCTTCCCTTTGAAATTGTAGGAGCAATCAAAAATATATCGATCGGTCGGAAACTCTTTAAATTGCGAATAATCTTTATTTATAAAAGAACGTTCAATTGAAAGAAAATAAATTGCAATTTTTAATAGATATTGCATTATAATTAGTTTACTTTTTTATTTTTTATTTTTTTTTTTTTTTACATGTATATTTTCGTAGAGGTTTAAAAAAAACACTCGATTGTCCAAAGAAAATAAATTGCAATTTTTAATAGATATTGCGTTATAATTAGTTTAGTTTTTCACTTTTTACGTGTACATTTTCGTAGAACACTTTAGAAAATTTATTAAAATTCTTTTTTTTACGAGTTCAAAATTATTTAATTAGAAATATTTCTTAATTTCTTAATTTCGTTTCACGATTATCGAGAACAGGAATTTTTTTTTCGTGATCATCACTTTCACAATCATTTATACGTGAAATATATTTAGGTAATTACAAGTTACAGTTGTTCCAATGTTAACGTGTATAATAGCAAACGAATACCTGAATCTCGTTAAAATTAATTTTCCAATGAAATTTTCCAAAATTTCATTTCAATTTCATTCCGAA
>NW_006263547.1:385897-395690 GCF_000469605.1 Apis dorsata | reverse complement strand
AAAAAAAAAAAAAAAAAAAAATTCAAGACAGTCCCTCGTGAAAAATACACCCACCTTGATCTCTCTTCGTTGTAATTCCGTTCATCTCCGCGTATCCGCGACTTGCTTGGCCCTCTCCCCTCCCCTCCTTTGCTTGGACTCCCTCAAAAAGAAAAAAAAAAAAGGAAAAAAGAAGAAAAAAAATCCACCAGCGTTAGTAGTATGGTTTACTTTGAAAAAAGCTTTCGTGAAAGCCGGTGCTTTTGGATAAACCTGAAAGCAGGACGGGGGCCTGTAGGACTCATCTTTCAGGACTAGCTCTCCACCCGGCCAAAATTGCCAAATGGTGTTTCTCGTTTCGACGCCCACGGCTGCAAAAAAGCGATACGTTTGGATTGAAATGATCCATTGTATCGCTTTGTATGCGAGCGCGATGCAAATATCCACGTTTCTTCCTTCCCTCCTCCCCTCCCCTCCCTCCCTCCCTCCGTACATACATAATTTCGTTTCACGGGGAATAATGATCGTGTCGTCATTGCCGTTGTTTCGCGTGTCGCGATTCTTGCCGTTCTTTTCTTTTCTTTCTTTTTCCCTTCCTCCCTCGCGATATCCGCTTGGAAGAAAAGAAATGCTTCTGGATACACGCTTCTGCATTAAATATTTATACAGTGACTTACATGCACGTAACCGTGTACGGTTAAAATTATAATACCTCGTGTTTATACGTTTATTCGACGAGTGAACAACTTTTGCTCGGGTTTTATTATGAAATTTAGGGGCGGAGATAAAGTCTGATTTTTACGTTGCGTTGAAAGTTCAGCTCGAGATTTTCTCTTCTTCTTCTTCTTTTTTTTTTTTTTTTCAAATCTCTTCTAACATTTTTCTTGCGGAAACGTGTGTGCACAGTCCGGATATTTTTTTCTTTTTTTCTTTTTTTACATTGGGATGTTACTGTAGTCTGTTTGGGAAGTTGCACGATGTAGATGAAAATTTTTCTGAAAGAATATTGCATCGCGTTGTTAATTTCGATACTTAGTGGTATTTTTTCTCCTCGTCACGGAAGAGTACTAGGTTTTTCTTTTCTTTTCTTTTCTTTTCGAGTGCTGGGTCGGTCTGTAGAAATTAAAAAGATAGGGAAATATCACATGTCGAAACATTTTTTCACTTGCACCCTCTTTCAGTTATCCAATCGAATAAAGTATCACAAGTATAAGAATCGATGGAACAAGTCTTCAAAATGTTCCATTTTAATTATGGTAGATTAACCAACAATTAATTCTTCTTTTCCAAAAGCATGCATTTTTTTGCAACATTTAATTTAATCATGAAAAAATCACTCGAATGAATTACGAATATTTTACTTAATTCAACTTCATTTGTCTGTAAAAAAGGGTTAATATAAGTCAGATTAAATCAGGCGAAACAGGTCATAAATTCGGTGGATGGAAAGTCGAATAGAGAGAGAGAGAGAGAGAAGAGAAATAAACATGGAGGAAGAGGAAGGCCGATGAGAAGCACGGGAGAAGCGTACGCGCGGAGAAATAAAAATGGTGGGAAATATAGAAAAAAAAAACAGGGAGAGGGGGAGAGAAATGGAGGAGATGAGGATAAAGAGAGATTGGGTAAGAGGAGGAGAGAATGATCCCAAAACCCAGTGGAGTTCCATGCCACCGCGAAAAATAGGGCTCTGGAGCCCTCTTACCATTTCCAAGTTACGAGCGACATTACCGACATATCCCGCATAACACAACGGTGAGCAAAAGTCGAGGATAATCGAGGAAAATTCCTGGGGTGAGATAGGTCAATGGAAGGGAGAAAGAAAGAAAGAAAAAAAAAAGAAAGAGGGGAAAGAAGGCAGGGAAATTGGAGTTGACCGGCTTACGTTTTTCATCGGTGATTGATGTGATCAAAATCCTATTGCCCCTGGAAAGTGTTTTTGAAAGGGGCTTCGTAACTATTGTTTGATGATGGCGTAGGATTGGTGTCTTTAAATCTGGAGGAAGAGTTTTCAAAGTTTTTTTCTTGTTAGAAACATTTAACAAGACGATTACAATAGATTATGATAGAATATACTTGAAATGTTCTATTTTCTTGAGATTTATTCTATAATATTCTAAAAAATTCAATAGGACAATTGGTGTTTAACATCAAAGTTCTTGAAGTTTTTTCGAAGATTATGTAACATAATCTTCAATTATTTGTTCTACACGCGAATCGATATATAATATTTCTCGTATTTAGAAAAGTTTAATGGGACGATTAAAGGATTTGTAGCCGTTTTCCAATTTCTTCTTATCCATTCGCGTTTCCCGATGCGACATCACGGATGATTAAATCGGTGTATTCCTCCTTTTCTCTCTTTTTCTTTCTCTCTCTCTCTCTCTCTTTCTCTTTTTCCTTTTATTCTTGCAATTTCCCCGCGCGATGGAGGACGAATCTTCTACATAGTTTGCCGCGATACATTTAAATATTTTTCATAGGAATTTTTCATACGACAAAGTTACTTTAAAAATTTTACGTGCTAAGAGGATAAAATGTGGAACAGTTCGATACACATGGATACAATGTTTAAATGTAAGCGAGATAAAAGCTTCGTCATATATATATGGATAGATTAACGAAACGGAATATCGTAATTCTCCTATCCGATTCTTCGTGAAATAACATTTTTGCGTGATTCGAATTCTCATTATATATATATCAAATTTTTTTTTTTTTTTTCTAAGATCCCTCAAACTTTTAATATCACTCCGATTAAATTAATTATTGAATTTCGTTTGTTCATCTTTTCCAAGAAGATTAAGACGACTATTTTGTTTAAAAAAAGGAAAAAGAAAAGATACAGAATTTCTTTTTCTTCTATTTCCTTTTCTTCGATTTTCTTTTCTCGATTAAACTTAAAAAAACTTCGAATTCGAAAATTTAAAACAGGAGGGAATTAATTTTCTTTTCTTTTTTCTTTTTCTAAAGATTAAAGCGTTCCTTTTCTTGTTTTAAAAACGTTTTGTTGGAAAGGATAGATGGCCCTATCTCGGCCTCGTGGGAGTCATTAATAAACGGGCGCGCTTAACAATTTCGATCATCGGTGCTTGTAATAATCTTGTTCCCGTTTAATGCTGCGTCAAAACGATCATCATAAGGGGATTAAAATTTTACACGCTCATAATTCACATTTCGCCCGGGGAAATTTATCGCCTCACAGTTGAAAATCTTCGATGTCCAATTAAATGAACGATATATGAAACCGTGCTTTTCAGTTAATCCATCACAGTCACCGCGACCAGATAGTTAAAAAATGAATACAATCGTAATACAGATCCAATTAAATTGATGCGTTAACGGAAAAAGAAGCGACGCGCGCGAATAATTTACATCAATCGTGTCTATGAATTTCATTTTTTTCATTTCTTTTTTTTTTTTTTTTTTTCCTTTTCATCGTTAATTATTCGCTTCCATCGATTTTTTATATTTGTTAGATGCGAGAGAGAGAGGTTAACTCAAATGTTTCTCTCTTAAAATTTATAGTGAAATTCGTGGATAAATTTGTTATGTAGAAAATATAGAAATTTAGGTTAGAGAAATATCGTGGTTCAAAATGGTTAATTTTAAAAAAAATATAGAATTAAATTTGAAGAATTTGAAGAATTTTGTTTTAGTCTTTTTTTTTTTTTTTTTTAATATATAGAAACAAAACTTCAAATATGGGTTTGTTGTTCCCCGTTTTTGTCTAATTTCTTTTTTTTTTTTTCATTTGGTCCTTTAATTAAAGGCCCTAACCCCAATTGAATTTTTTTTTTTTTTTTTTTTTAATATATAGAAACAAAACTTCAAATATGAGTTTGTTGTTCCTCGTTTTTGTCTAATTTCTTTTTTTTTTTTTCATTTGGTTCATTCAATTAAGAGCCATATCTCAAATGTAATTTTTTTTATTCTTTATTTTCGAGCCACAAAAATTGTCCTCTTTTTACTTAATTCATTTGTATATCTTCAATTTTATTCTCCTTTTTTTTAAATGCTTGTTTTTTTTTTGAAACAATATAAAAATAATTTTACATTTCGAGCCAGAATTTTCCTTTAATCCATACACGTTTCCAGTTTCAATTTTTTTCGAAAATCACCAATGTAATTACTTTCGATTTTCATCTCACTTCGAAGCAGAAAATTTTCTCTTCTACGTCACTTAATTCATCTATATTTTAAAATCTCGTGGAAAAATTCCTGCGAAAGGAGAATAATTTCTCAACTGTGTAACTTTTAATTTTTAAATGCTTCTTTACCTTCGATTTTTGTTTTTTTGAAACAATACAAGAATAATTTTATCATTTCGAGTCATAGAATTTTCCTCTTCTCTTTTGTTTCCGGTTTCAATTTTTTTCGAAATCATCAATGCAATTCTACTTTCGATTTTCATCTCACTTCGAAGCAGAAAATTTTCTCCTCTATTCTTTATTCGCTTCTATATTTTAAAATCTCGTGGAAAAAAGGGGAATAATTTTTCTTAACTGTGTAGCTCGAAAGAAGGAAAAAAAAAAAAAACATCGAACCAAGAGTCCCTCCTTCCCTTCTCCCCTCCTTCTAATCTTAACTACCTCGTTCAAATCCCGCCAACCTGCGGTAACATTTATCTCCATTCCTTTTCCTTAACTGTATCATCAGTTATTTAAGCACCGCGTACTCTTCATCAAATCCGTGGCAGAGTGATAGCGGGATTGCGTGGATGGAAAGCTCGCCAATGAACAGGCTGGCCAGGCTAACGTAGTAGTAGTATTCTACTCGATTTTACGCGATGCATTTTAATCACGAGTTTAAACGTTACGAGATTCTGACATCGGGTATCGTTCCATCTAATTTCCTATATACCTTCAATGCCTTCAAGTCAGAGCAATATTAGCTTGATTATTTATCGGTGGTGATATTTTTTACGCGTGTTCATCAACGCATGCTCGTTTTAATTCGTTCCGAATTATTTTCAAATCATGAATATTTATCGCGAGTACAAAAAGGAATTGGATTTATAGATTTGTTAATAGAGTATATTCGCGCAAGTATAGAGAAATTAGATCTATTGGAAAAATTACATAAAGTTATATTAATATATCGTTTATTGGAACAATAGGAAAATTGTTCTATCTTTTGTTCTATGTATGTTTAAGTTTTAGGATCCAATAATTTAGATTAGATTCGAATAGATATAATCGTGCAAAAATAAAATATAGAATATGTCGAAAAATATCTTTTCTTCTGTCAAAGAACAAAGAAAAATTTTAGAATATAAGTAACGATAATATAAGGTATCTTAATTTTCAAAAATTTCTAAATCTCGCTTCCAATTTTTCTAAAGCTTTCTTTGACAGAAAATTCTGTTTAAAAAAAAAAAACAGTTATCTTCTTTCGATGTCTACACACAACTTCATCATTTCCCCTCGATGATCTTCGTTAAAATGATTTTCAAGTAGGCTTCTTCAACCGAGGATCTTCGTTGCTGCGGCTCATAATTAAAGTGAGGAGACACCGAGTATTTTCTATTAACATTCCTGGCTAACCCACCGTGCTCAAAATGACCGCACGGTATGTTGTACCATTGCACGTCCCAGATACATTTCCGGCCAAAGGGAATGTCAACCGAGTTTAGTTTCTCTTGCCTCTCCTATTCGCGGATATCCCACGCTCTGTTATAGAAAGGAATACTTAATTTTCACGCTCGATTAGCTTTCGCATTCGCGACGAGTTCGAAAGTATTTAAATCTGTTTAGTCGATCGTGGGGAATGCGGGGGAGGGGGGTAGGTTGAGGAATCTTCTGCATCTTGAAATTTAGCTTTAAGTAGTTGCAGTTTTAGTAAATCGTGAGCAGAAACTTTTTCTTTTCCTTTTTCTTTTTTTTTTTTTTTGCAATTTCGTGTTTCTGACGGGTTTGGTTTTGGTTTTTTTTTAAAAAGAAATTTGTGCCAATGATGTCGATGTAGGTTTCTGAATTTTTTTTTTACGATATTTCCTTTCCTCGATTTGAAACTTTAATGAATAATTATACGAATCGTTTAAATTGATAAATTTTAATTTTGGCGCTAAAATGTAGGATCAGTATTCAAATCTTTGGAATTTAGCTACAATATTGGCGAAAGTTTTCAAGATTTAATATTCACTTTCTGTCTTTTAATTTGCAATTTTTGGAAAATTTTTAATTTTCGCGCCAAAATGTAGGATCAATGTTCAAATCCTCGGAATTTGATTCATAATATTGGCGAAAGTTTATATTTTCGAGATCTTTTCAAGACAATTTTTAATCTAAGATCAATGTTTAAATTTTCGAAACTTGACTTGGATTATAACGAAACTTTGTCTTTCTAAGATCTAATACATTTCTCATTGATTAGTCGATAATTCGCAATAGTTTGGAAAAAAATTGTGACTCCGAAAAGTGTGACACACGAGCAAAATACGTCAAATTCACGAAGAATTACGATTGGACTAGATCGAACGAAATAACGTAACTATAGTTAGTGCGCTAATAACATTACGCCGTTGTAATACATAACTAACGCTTGCATAACAAGTTTCCAACCGGTAATAACTAACTTTCCTTATTTAATCATTTTGGGGAGGGAGTGGGATTTAATACTATTGATTGACTTAAAATCGATGCATTGGTAATGAATTGCAGACGTGAAATTAAAGTAAAATTCCGCAAGGAAATTGGTAAGATAAAGTGTCATTAATTTGAGTTATTACCTTGGGTAAAACACACTCTGCTCGACGAACGTTCATTGATACCTACCATTAATCTCTCAGCTTTATTATATAACAAAGGAAAAAAAAAAGGAAAATTCTAAGCTGATCGATCTTATCATCTTTCATTATTACCAATTATCTTTTTTTTTTTTTTCCTCGAAAGAAATCATCAATCTTTTCGAAAATCATTAATAATTCATTACAATGTAATTTCGAAAATTAAAATTGAAATTTTAAAGGAGGTGAAGCAAAATTTTCCTTTCTGTTCAATCCATCATATAACGAATTAGACTTTTGAAAAATGGCGTTTTTTTTCCGTTTCTGTTCACCGTTTTGAGAAAAAAAATTCCACGCTGATTTTATTTATTTTTTTTTTTTGTTATCTATTTTTTTCTTCTTCGCGCTGTTTGAGAAATCGCACTTTTGTATTGTACCGTTATTCGATAACGGCGATAAATTTCGTGAACGGGAGGTATTCCTGTCTCTTCGTCTTCTGTAAAATATTGCAACCCATCACGATCCAGATTCAAACCGAAATTTATCAAAATACGTGTAACATTTGAACCATGTGAGGAAAAAGAGGGAATGGAAAGTGATTGGTCATCTTGTTGGGTCATCTAATTGTTAAAATACACAATTTTTTATTTTTTCGGATAGAAAACATTCCATTCCTCTGCAACTTCCTCTCTAAACTTCGTGTTGAATTAAAAATTAAGCGGGTAATTTTTGGATAGGTAATTAAATTTAACGTGAGGTTGTGTATGGAGTAGTACAAAGTAGGTCGGATATGTTCATTCAGCATGAAAATAGAAAATGACGAAGTGTGCATATTTTACACCCCGATACTTGCTCTGCATCAGAGCATATGACATTCGCCTTTTCGACGACGCCATTCTCTTATCTCGATATAAATTTAATTTATTTTTGTCCAGATCGTCGGTGAACGGTGATATTTATAAGTAGACGTTTTTTTTCAAAGAATCGTGATGACGTGGGATTGATATTGAATAAAAAAAAAAAATCTGAATAATATTACAACTCTAATAAAATTTCAAAAGACGGGATTCATTTAAACAAATTAGAAAAATTTAATGTTAATTTTCAATATTCTACTATTCAATAATAATTTTCATCCCCGTTCCATGAAATTGCGTCCAACAAATGGATTGATAATGATATACACGCATTTCACGATTCATTTGCTTATTTGTTATATGCCATTAATTTTACCAAATGGGATATTTCGTACATTTTGAGATGCTCATATAACAATTATTGTTCATCGCGGTGCGCGCAGGGTGTGTTCCGATCATGTTTATCAAACTTTATTAAACCAATAAACGTTGCATAGAAATTTATTATTTTACATCACATTACTGCTCTTATTTGTCCGCATCGGGATAATGAGTGAGCGAAATTAATATCGTCCGTTTGTCCATACGAGCATACGTATGATACACTTTTGTTCAAATATTTGACAAAAATCTCGCTTGGAATTCTCGTTTTGCTGAAAAATCTCGTCGATAAAATCGTTTAAATACGGTGATGAAAGCTTTGTCAAAAAAAAAAAAAAAAAAAAAGAAAGATCTTAAAAGAATCAAATTACGGAATAATAATAATAATCCCGAAAAGCGCGAAACGATTACTTGACTCGCATAAATTCGATTTAAGAACAACGTCTTAAATCGATTAATCACAAAATTTCGGTATTTATACGATTGTCGGAGAAATTATGAGAAAGTTTCGAAATCGAATCCTCGAGGTTATCCTCTGTATAATGTAATAGTGCGTGTTTTATCGAGTTTCCATTGCTGATCGATTGAAATTTAACGGGTTCAGTTCTTTTCTCCCCTTTCACCTTGTTCCAATTTTATCCAGGTGAAACGAAGATTGTTAAATACGGTAATTATTTATACGGGAATACCTTGTATCGCTGTGAGCTTCTTTTGGGAGTCGCATTAGTTTCTTGGCGCCACGGTATTTCGTTTTAACGAGATGCCTCTCTCTCTCTCTCTCTCTCTCTTAAAAAGTTTCTTCCATTAAAAAGTGTGGAATTGCGAGTTTTCGTTGTTCCTTTCCCTTAAAAAAAAAAAAAAAGAAAAGAAAGAAAGAAATAAACGTATTTCGTTTCTGCTAATTGGAATTACGTTGATTCCTCGTTTCATTCATCGTTGTATGATAATACTTTGTTAGACTTTGTAGAATTATTTCGATCATTCCATCATTTATCTTTTATTGTGCTCGACAGAGGAAGATCTCTTCTCTTCGATGAATATGATATAACTTTCGATGAAAAGAAAAGGTTTTGCGATCGAATTATTATTTTCTTTTTTTTTTTTTGAAAAGAAAAGAATTTCGAATTAACGTGGAATAAAATTAAAAATTTGTCGTTGGATTTCGAGTGGAATCAAAAATTCACTCTCTTTTTATTCGAAACAATACAAGAATATCATCTCGATCTCGTCCGAATTTTCCCGAGATTCAGGATATTCCGGTCGCAGAATAATTTCTACTTGTTGTTGCACGTAATACATTTGTTACGTAGGCCACAAAGGGTTAACAAATATTCGAAATTACACGTTTCAAGCAAACAAAATTAATAAAACCGGGATTTGTTCGTATTAATTAGGTAGGTAATTACATAATGCTGTTACATCGACGGTCTTTTAATTGGAAACATCACGTGCATTCGCGTGGTTTATCTCGATGATAAACAGCACGGTATTATTGTGTCGGTCAGTGTTATATAGATTATCATCTGATCAGTATACCGTGGTATGGTATTGGATCTGTAATGGGATTAACTTGGATCGGTTAAAACATGTCGAAAATATTCGATCAGCGCCTGCAGTTCATAAACTATATACAATTTTCCAACCTGCATTTTGATTAAATACTATTTACACTCTTTGAATCCTAAACATCCCTATCTTCTTTCTCCAAAAATAATAATTGGAAACGGAATACGGAAGAGAAGATAGATTATTTCAACAAAGTTGCTCAAGAACCAGAGAATCAGAGAGTTCAATCAGTCCTTTTTTTGTGATATCTCAATTAAAATCGTGGAAATATCGTGGAGATTTTCAC
>NW_006263547.1:379534-385854 GCF_000469605.1 Apis dorsata | reverse complement strand
GAGGATGAAAAAACCGGAGTATCGCCATTTTTTTTTTTTTTTTAAAAGGATACATCCCTCGAGCATCGAGAATATGGACGACGAATAATATTCTTAAAACTGTGGGCGAACCTGGCAGAATATATCTCGGTGCAAAGAGGATTTGCAAACTCGAATGAAAGTTTTCCACCTCGTCTCTTGGATCCCGACAGTGATCTTTCCGGAGAGAAAAAGTTTCGCCCGGTGATTCGAAATTCTGTCCGATAGGCAAGAGTTATACACGGCCGAATGTGGATACGTAGTTAAAATCAATTACAGAGGGAGGGGAGGAGACGTTTGTTATTGGCCCAAACTTCGATTCAATATCGGCTCCATTTCTGAAAAGATCTTCTCTCAACTCTAGCAGAGTATCAACTTATACTTGCTTGGAAAAGTAAAGGGGCCCTACTCTCCATCCAAAGTTGTTTCCCCCTTGTTCCTTTATCGGCTCGGCGAACACTTGTTCTAATTGTATATAGATCAATCTCCAGTGTTCAGGATTACAGGATGGATAGCATCGATGCATCTTATTTATCTCGTCCCAAGTTTAAGAATCTGTGAATGTATTTATAACGAATTTTTATCTTCAGATTTGCTTTACCAGAGGTATAATGGTTCACTGCTCTTACTTATTTCGTACAAACTTTACTCTCTCTCTCTCTCTCTCTCTTAAAACGTGAACACGTTTGAGAATAAAAACTCAAAGTGGAGGAGTTTGGAGGAGTTGTTTCCTGAGACTGCTACTTTTTGCAAGTGGCAAGGTGCTACGTCGAAAGTGATGACCGTCCGAGAGTAATTTTCACTCTTAACCGTGTCTACTCGTGAAAAATAATCCCTCTTCCGAGAGGACAGTTTAGAATTGCAAATATGAAGGAAGAATGAAATTTTAAAATTAATATCCACCGATCGATATTTAACTTTCATTCTTCAACTGTCTGTCTGCAGCAAAAATAAAAATAATCTTCTACGTCTCTATCACGTAACTGATAATCCTTATCAATATTATAATCAAAACTTAAAGAATTAAGGATATTTTTAATTTCACGTATCTTAAAAAAAGAAAAGAAAAGAAAAGAAGAAAGAAAGATATTCAAAGCAAGATGATAATCGTTTGAATAACGATTCCCTTTCAAATCGATTACCCTTATCAATTATATAATCAAAACTTAAAGAATTAAGGATATTTTTAATTTCATGTATCTTAAAAAAAGAAAAGGAAAGAAAAGAAGAAAGAAAGATATTCAAAGCTCGATGATAATCGTTTGAATAACGATTCCTTTCGAATCGATTACCCTTACCAATATTATAATCAAAACTTAAAGGATTAAAATATTTTTAATTTAAAGAAGAAGGAAAGATATTCAAACCATGATCATAATCGTTTGAATAACCCTTTCAACTCGATTATCCTTACCAATATTGTAATCAAAACTTAAAGGATTAAAATATTTTTAATTTAAAGAAGAAGAAAAGATATTCAAGATATTCACGATGATAATCGTTTGAATAACGATTCCTTTCAAATCTCGTTTAACAGACGATTACAGGAGGCGTGGAAACTTTTTTTTAATTCACTCCCCGGCAAATTACAAGGCGTATGCTGCGTATCCAGCCACTCTCTTCCACTTAATTTTCGATCGATCGGGAGCCGAGATTGCCTTATCATTCCATAGCTTGCCTCCCCTCCCCCCTCAGCTTCATTATTCATACCTTCCGCAAGAAAATCCCAGAATTCGCTTATAACTCGACCCGATCCGGAGAGAGAAAGAGAGAGAGAGAGAGAGAGAGGGAACTTTGCTCTTTCGAGAAACTCCGCTTCCTTCGTTTCTTAAGTATACGGAACGGTTGGTTGGCAACCGCCATTCGAATAACGGGTATATGGGATATAGGCGCTGTTTCAGCGTTTAACGCTTATAAAGTTAAACACTCGCCTCACTCGATATATATATGCATACAAGTGTATTTAAATACGCGTGATAATGATCGTAATTTTATAATTGAACATCGACGAGAGAAATTGCAGTATCTTTGCGGTTACGTGCGCCGAACTCGGGTTGAATAATTCCGTGAAAACATTCCTCCCTCCCTCGTTATTATGTGAAAATGTTTATATAGTCGAATCATTAGTCGTTGAGAGGGAAACATTTTTCGTGTAATATACTCTGTCTTTGCGCGGACTTTTAACGTGATCACAGTATTTTCCTTTTTTTTTTTCTTTTTTTCTCTCGGTTAGAAAAGATACATTTACTCGGATATCGAGGAGGATTTTTATAGATAGAAATTCGTTTATGCCGCGAGATCGAATAAAGTGTATTAAATTAATTTATAACTCCGAACACGTGGTTGATACGTTCGTTGACGAACGATCGTATACTCTTTTTCTTTTTTATCCAAGCTTGAAAAGCTCCAGAAAGGGGTTCTCGCGATTCTAGATATTGCGAAATAAAATTGATATCCGCATTGCGGCAATTATGATCAAATTATCGGTATTCATCCTCGCGCGATGTTTCGCGATGCGTGAAAGAAATAAAATATCTCTATTTTCCGATTTACGTCCATCAATGTTCAACGATATAATGGGCGGCGGAATCTCGCGATACTTTGCCGAAATTTCGTGTCCTTTATTAAAACGGAGTGTTCCCATGTTCCAGGAAAGTAGTACGTGTCGGTAGTACGTTCTTTGAATAGTTCAAATATTAAACGAAATAATTGATAGCTCCGTGGCCTAATATGCCATGAAACGCAGGATACACTTTTTGGATATTTTGTGAAACGAAGCATTTGTACCTTGGACTTGTTATTAATATTTCCCTTTCTTTATATCTTATTGATGTATCGTAATTATTGATTCAAATTACACGTTCACATTATATTCAGTAGTCGGTAATAAATGATGCGTAATTTTCGATTTTACTAATTATGGTATTTGAAATTGATTTCGATCAAAAAATTAATTTATTATTTAATATATATAGAAGGAGTATGCGTTCGAAATGGTTCGATTTATTTCTGGATCGCGTCAAATTTCGAATTTCCATACCGCGATGTAATCAAATTTCAGAATTTAGTAATTTTGAATTTCGTTACAACCGCGAATTAAAGTCAAACATTTTATATATTCAGAGTTTTTGATATATACATATATAGATTATCTTACCATACGAAATTTTCATTACAACTTATTACAACTCTCTCTCTCTTTCTCTCCCCCTCCCCTCTTCGAGTCAAACATCGTACTTAATTCCTCCCTTATTATAATATCTGCTTCGTTCAACGAATTACTTTCGCGGCAAATTCGTTGAAACTTTGATTAACAATCCTACCCCCGTCCCATCATCCGACAATGATTCGCGCGACAATAATCGCGCGATACCAATTTACAAACTTCTCGAGGGACTTGCCTCGTTGTTTAATAAACATCGGCTGCGCAATCATAGCGTGCAAGAACACGCAGCAAACATTGTACGCGAGAGAGCAATAAACAATTTGGCCGGGATTCTTTTACGCATTTTAGCAAGTCAAATATACACGCGCGTGTTATTCTCCCGGAAAAGAGGTGTAGCACGGTTGTTAAATAAATTTCATACGGATCATACGGAATTCGCAACGGAGTAAAAAAAAAAAATTTTTTCGGAAAATTTAGAAAGAAGAGAAGGAGGAGGGAGTAGAAAAAAGAGATCCGTTCCCCCCTCCCTGTATTTTGACGGGGAGACTCGAACTGTTCTCGATAATAAATCAGTGTCACGCGAGTCTTGTAGTGGCCGTTGAATCAGCGACAAGAACGACATTTACGATGACAGATGACGTGCAAAATTATCTACTATCGGGAGGGGAAGGAATGGAAGTGAAAAGACGGCGTGGAAAGAAATTATGGCCGAGCCGGTGAAAACGATGATAACAAGAACAATTTGTAGAGAAGCGATGATACGACCGATTTCTATGACACTAATCGTGGGATAAATTACGTGTCCGGAATTTTTTTTTAATCGCGAAATTTCTGCGTGTCCGATTAAAAAGATGAGATTTTTAATCGCTTTTTTATTCATCGTATAGAAATTTGTTTCGCAAGCAGCGCCGCTTATTTCGTATCTCCGCCGCGTATTTTCGCGTTAAAAATAAGCGTGAAACACTGCGAGCTGCGTTTGTCGGTTAGTCATAGGTACAATAATACGCGCGGATTCCGCGCCTATTTTCTCGAAGAAATTTCGGGAAGCCGAAATTCCTTTCGGCACAATTGAATTGCGGGAATATGTGGTGGATTCATCGCGAGGATCCAATTTAATTTTTATCGTTCGATTAAAAATTCTTAAAACGAGAAGGACACACACCCGATTTCTCAAGCATAATTCATTTAAATTTTTCAAAAATATAACTGCACCTCTTCGAAGAGGAATCTTATTACATTAACGTGTTCAACATCTTTGAATTACTTTTTTAAAAACTCTGTCTCGTTGTATCTCCCTATTGTTCGTGTTTTTCCGTTTTAAACTCTAAATTTTGTAATACTCTCTATTCCATTATCCCTCTTCCTTCTCTTCTCATTGTTCTCGCGTCTCTTCGAAAAAATTTCCGCGTGACGAGTTTCCAGGCTGAACCGAGCCACTCCGCGCGAACTTTTCACAAATCTAATTCAAACGATTATCTCAAAACAACGTTTTCAACGTGTATTAACGTAAGAAGAATCTCAGAAACAAGAGCGCGCGCGTAATAGCCTTTTTCTTCGCGATTCTCGTGCAGGGAAGAAGTCGAATTTTTTCTAAACTCAAACAAGAAAAATCCGTTTCCCTTTCTTAAAATAAAGTTTGTTTTATTAAACGAGTAATGGCGAAGTAACCATTACTTATTTCCAAAAAAAAGATAATTCGGGATTAAGTTTGATTTCTCCAATATTCTTCATTTCTTTCAAAAGAGATCGATAGATTAGAAATCATGCTAAACCGAAATATCTTAATTATTTTTATTCCAAAATTTCCAATTATTCTATACTATACATATAGACTCGTGAGCGAATGAAATCGTGAACGGCGAAAGTACATTCCCTTGCCAAGTCACTGAGAAAAGGGATGCACGAGCATCTTCGAAGAGCTACACCGTTTACTTAAGCGCCCTCGAGATATCGAAAATGGTATGTACACACTATCGATCGGTTTATGTGTATGTATATATATATATATATAAAATATATACATTTATATAAAAGAAGTGCACGCCGAATGCTTTCGATACTTGAGAGGGCCGGACAGTTATTGGTACTTAAAAGAAGAGCATCGGAGAACCATAAAGTTGGGGGTGGGAGGGTTCGAGTGAGTAAAGGTGATTGTGGAGTAGAAGATGTCTCCGGCCGTGTGCAAGGTGCATCTGCATTTAAAGTGGCTGCGCTTGGCAGCCACTCTTCCCCCCGTCAAGTCAAAATCACGCGTGCTTTTCTCTGTGCGCCTCCCGTATATCCGCATTCCTTCCTAGAATTTCGTCTCGCGTAATTTCTTTCCCTTCCCCCCCTCCCACTCCTCGCCCACTCGTGTCTCTTCGCAAAGAGGTTGTATTTTCCTGTATTGGATATGAGACTTGCCTCTCTTGCGACAACGTTGGAATATTTTTCTTGGATTCGGAATTTTTCTTGGATTATATTTTCTTCGATATGGATACATATATATATATAAACTCATCGAACGATTAGATAGAAAATATCGCGTCGAATTTGGATACGGTAAGGTAAAATTCGAGGGGATTATGTTACGAGATGGATAATTAGGTTTGATAGAAAAATTTTCGAGTTAGTGGGAAGGAATTTTTGTATATAGAGAAAATGGGGGAAAATGGGGGAAAGGGAGAAAAGGGAACTCGTTACTCGGTCGCGCCATCTGTCGAGGATTTTTTGTAATATATAAATTTGATAATGAATTAATCAAATAGAATGGAATGTAGTTCGAGTATTTTTCTGTAATTATGAACGTAAAATAACGTTTCGAACCCGTAACCTTTCCTTTTCCCTTTCCTATTTTGACTTTCATTCAATAATTCTCTTGTCGATCCAAACACGCATGTATTAACGTTTTACTTTCCCTCTGACTGGCGTCCCAATGGGAATTTCGACCGAATTGTGAATCATCGAGGCATTTGTGCGTGTACGTCCCCCAGTTACGTTGGTTAATATGAATTTTGCAATTCGCTGAATAAACTCATTTACGCTCAAGAATTTCCGTCTGTAATTTCTGCTCGAAATTGTGTACTATTTCCACATTTCCGTGTCGCCAGATAATACAAATTCTGTTATGCATCCTACGCGATCCCTACGAAATCAC
>NW_006263547.1:375888-379339 GCF_000469605.1 Apis dorsata | reverse complement strand
TTTTTTTTTTTTTTTTTTTTTTTTTTTCCCCACCTTGAAACGCTCGTTTCAAAATAATTTTCTGAAATATTCACGGATTCACGCATTCACAACGATGCCACGGTTAATTAAACTCGTAAGCTATATATTTTGCACTGTTTCAAGTTTCACAAATTCACAAATTCATTCAGTTTCGATATTTCCAAAATCAGATCCCTTTCGATCAATCGATATGCAGATATATTATTACCGATAGATAGAAATGTACGTTCTAATTAAACTGTGAATTTTTATGCGAAATCAAACGTTTCGATTAAATAAATTAAATTATTTACACGAATATAATAATACATCCCTATTATCTATTTACATGAAAGCGTATCGTACTCTTTATCCTAGAAATAATTCTCTCATCCAACCAACTGTTTCGAATCTTTTACCAACTCATTTTCGAAATGTATTTCGAAAAGGGGATTAACATATTTCTATCGTCGATTCGCTCGCTCTCTTCAACCGTGCGTTTTCGAATTTGAGAAAAAAGTGTCGCGACGAGTTTACGCGCGCTTTCAGCCGCGATTCCAGACATTTTTTTTTTACGTTTCGTAATCCTGGAAAAGGTGGACAAAACCGTGCGTCGTTGGCAAAGTTGTTGAACGTCGAGGCTCGCGAACCGTAAGGACCAAGAGGTCTCTTTCTTTCTCTCTCTCTCTCTATTGTTCGTATTCCGTATGTGTGTACGGTTTTCTTGAAAAGCCGTGCCTATAATTTTAACGTTTTTTTGCCGCTTCTCCTACCCCCTTTTCTCTCCATCCCTACCATCTCTCGTCCCGACTCCTCTCGAGCCTTTATCATTCGAGACCAGGATGAAAGCGCCGACCGCATGAAAGCCCGCCTTTTTGCCCAGGGAAATAAAAATTACCATGTCAGACATAAACCGCTCTCTCTCTCTCTCTCTCTCTCTCTTTCTCTTATTTTTCTCTTCTTTCCTCCAGTATATTCTTCACGCTCCCTTTAACTCTCTCTCCCTCTCTCTCTCTCTCTTTATTTCTCCGTCTCTATCATTCCTCCACGTGCCCTTTCGCTCGTCCTCTTCAAGGGAACAAAGATCCTCCGGCTTGTGCTTCTCTCGCCGAGCTTTATTAACGCGGTATTCAAACTCGTACGCGTGCACGGATTTTCGTGTATTTTAAGTGATTCGAATGCGAACGATCGTGTGAATTGGGTGTCTTTCTTCGTGTTCGGGTAAAAATGATATATTATTCTAAAAAAAGAAGAGAAAAAAAAATTAATCGTCGCGATGTCAAAGATAATTATAATATAATAAGGTGCTCGTTGGAAGAATCAGATATTCGTGGACGATATTTAAAAATTTCGTGGAATTATCTTTATCTATATAAAGTCGTGTAAATTTCATCGATTTTCAAAGAAAGGGAATTGATATTTTCGTGTTAGAGTAAATGATATTTAAAAAAAAAAAAGAAAAATTAATTTATCACAACGCGTGCTCGTTCGAAGAATTTCAAACGATATTTAAAAAAATTCGTGGAATTATTATTCTTTATCTATATGAAATCGTTAAAAATTTCATCGAATTTCCAAAGAAAGAATTATTTTTATAGAAAATATTAAACGAAAATATTAAATTCGACTCGCGGAATATTCGCGTGAAAATTGGGAAAGAAAAAGAAGAAAAAGTAAAATTATCCGTAAACGAATAACGAGATTAAAAAGCGAGATTACCGTTGTTTCCCGATGAATCAACAATCAAAATATAGGTTCGACGAGAATTCTTCTGTTTCTTCTAACGGTGTTGTTAAGACCGGTTCCCTTTCATTTCGAAGCAACTTTATGCCACTTTAGGCCATTTCCCATGATTTTTCTTCGTTTCCACGCACGCGTTTCCTCGCGAGAATGGATAGATTATGAAACGGAAACTGTCGCGTAATCTAAAGTTATGGCTGAGCCGACTACATCTTAGTTCGCGCCTTAGATTTAAAATTGGTTCTCCCATAGAAAATCCCATCGCAATTTTCCCCAAACCCCCTCCCCGTTACTTCTGTGAAAAGTCAAACGGCGTTATACTCGGAAGAGAAGTTCTCGCGAAAATTTAATTAATCCCGTGAAGAAAAAAAAAATAGGAAGGAAGGAAGAATGATATGAATTTCCTCGAAGAAAAAAAAAAAAGAACAGAAAAAGGGAAGAAAAATATCGTTTCGTACTCGAAACGAATTTTCACGGGGAAGCGAAAGTGATAAGCGGTAATCGTTGAAAAGCTTTCAGAAGAAGAAGAAGTTTGGCCGAACTTTGGCCTTCCTCCCCACCCCCGAGATTCATTAATAACTCGTGTAAATTTTTAACGAGCGTCTTTGGCCATAATAGCCAAAGATACGCGGGGAGATGAACTTCACGCCTAATGGATTTTTACGTACCGCGAAGAATGGGATCCCGTTTCCAACTAAAATTTCATCCAGCGAGAAGTTTCTTGTTTGTATCGCGTTACAATTGATACCCGGCTGCAATACCCGGATATTGCTCTCTCGGTAATAGTTTCTGACAAGATAAATAATTTGGTTGGATAACAATTTGACGGAATCAACAGAATTGGAGCGAAGAATTAATATATTAATATACATAAGTTAAGGATTGAGACTTTTTTTTTCCATTCAGTTGAAGTATCTCGAAAGTATGGACGAAAATAGAATTCCAAAGAAAAAAAATATCTATAATATTTAGCAATATCGACATACAAATTACAAATATCTTTCCCTCATAGATGAGACTCATCGGTATTAGTAAAACCAAATTGATCGATCGATCGATCAGTCGTCTTTCACACATTTTCTTCGAAGATTAACTCGCATCCCGTCTTCATATTTCCCACGATCGTTTCAAATTTTCTTCTCGCAATATCTCGACCGTGCAAACCTTGACGCCTCGCCGATTTTACGATCTCGGCGCATGGGTGATGGCCGACGATAACGTCGCTTCTGGCGTGCAGGAACGGCGATGGAGGAAATAAAGGGAGGCGAGGAACACGGTCGAGGACCCACGTGTACAGTTCCAGGACCTAGCTTAACGCCTGGCTAAACCAGCCGTTTTCTTCCCCGTTTTCGTCCGAGGAGAGAAACTCGATGTTTTTCTCTCTCCACTATCAACCTTCTCTCTCTCTTTCGAGCTCCCTTTTTCCTCTTCCGTTCCAGAACGGAATCTATGAATATTTCAACGTTCCTCTTCCACCCCCTCGAATCATACACACACACACACACAGAGGATTGTATAATATGTAAACAATCGGGCCTTTGATTTCCCTTGTTGTTGAGAGCCACTAGGCGAGACAATGAGATTCTCAAACGATTCCTGCGCCCACGGTCTTGCTCGCTCGATTATTCGATTGATTTTCTCGTCTTGGCCGCGCACACGTGAAGGAGGAGAAGAGGAGGGGGTTGATTTCCTCGTGGAGGTTTTTCGCGTA
>NW_006263547.1:366745-375710 GCF_000469605.1 Apis dorsata | reverse complement strand
AAATCGCTTGTGGCGATGAGTGGGATATATATATATATATATATATATATATATAGGGGTAGGGGGTGTAATCACCTTAAAAGTGCCTCATAAAAGAGTCGTCGTTAGCCGGATGATCCTGCATTCACTTGGTTATATTATATCCACCACCGCTCGAATCGCCCATCATGGAAATTACACCGCGTGGGATGTATATATGTATACACACTTTGTTATCTCTCTATTAATGTCACGGAGTGGGTAGCTGAGTTTTTGAGAATAATTATTTCGATTGCTCGTAATGCTTGTGCGTAATAATGCGGCAACGAAGTGAATGCGGGATAATTTTTAATATCGTCGAGGGGATCGTTAACGAATTCGAGAAGGGAGAAGGAATTATGTACACGATTGAACTCGATCGTGGGTGGATCTATTTTCTTCTCTTCTTTTTTGAAAAATTTCGGTCGGTATTATTTCTATCGATTACCGAGAAATGATCCACGAAGGGAATGTAAGATAATTTTTAATATCGTCAAAGGACGGCTAACGAGAGGGGGTGGATCTATCTTTTCTCTTCTTTTTTGAAAAATTTCGGTCGGTATTACGCTTCGGTTCGTATTATTTTTATCGATTATCGGGGAATGATCCACGAAGGGAACGAAGGGGGTGTAGGATAATTTTTAATATCGTAATAAAGGGATCGCTAACGAGAGGAGGGTGGATCTATCTTTTCTCTTCTTTTTTGAAAAATTTCGCTTCGGTTCGTATTATTTTTATCGATTATCGAGGAATGATCCACGAAGGGATGGTAAAAATTTCGATTCAAAAAAGAAAGAGGGAATAAAGAGGGGATAAAAATGGGCGAGGGATGTAAAAAGGATGTAAAAATTCAGGATGTGAAAAAGACGACAATAACGAGGATATTGGTACAATTACTTACGATCGGTACGATGCATGGGGAGGCAGTAAACGCGATTATAATACGGGCTTCGTTATAGGCGATCCCACGTTATCTCATAAGACCAATTTGCAAAACGGAACAACTGTAATCGAAACAGAATTTATTCCATCGGGGAATTATATGGTTTGATAGTAGTGATGCCCGGTTGCGTTGCACTACCCTTGTTTTACGAGTTGGTTGTAATATGCACTTTATTATAATTATCGCCCAACGTATTCGTATGAAAATTATAATAAAACCCGACTCGCGATTAATTACAATGGAATGCACCGGGTTGATAAAGGAAGTGTATTTAACTCACGCTCCATATAACTCGATGGTAAAATGGAACAAACAGTGAAATGAACAGCTTTCAGTGCTCGAATCAGTAGTCGTTAAATATGCACGGTTTCTCTCGTTTCTCAATTTGGAAATCTAAACTTTGGCGAAATTCATAGGATAGCGTCGGATCATCAGATCGTGAATCTTTCGTTTACGTTAGATCGTTTCATCTCTCTTGATTCGTTATTATAACGTTATACGAAATTCAAAATTCGGAATTTAAAATCTCCACTATTTCTTCCTAGGCTTTACGATCTAAGATTTTACATTAGATTTCTCTAATTTCGGATGATCGCCAATCGAAATCGACTGTCACCGAACGGATCCGAATTTTCCCGAATCTTGCCGAAGTTGGCCGAAACATTGGCACCGTAAGGCCGCTAAACGTTTACAATAGCCCTCGTTATCCGAGAGGGGAAGCAAGGCACATTTCGAAAACGAATCGCGCAATTGCGAAACGGCACGCGTTTATACACGATCGACGGCGTAATATATGACGTAAAATCGGTGGGGAAACGGTTCTATTGTCCATAGATAATAAAGTTTCGGCTAATCGAAATCTGGTGTAAGCGGGATCGCATTGTGCATTCCTTGTACACGGAGATTTGCGTAGCCGGCTTCGAATTTCGCAGGCTGCCGCTATGCCGGGGCATAAATTGCCCCTTTGTGTATCTTCCGGGATTGTGTAACAGGTTGTTGGCAACGTTGGATACGCAATGAACGACTTTGGGTGGGGAATGGTCGGAGGAGGGAGAGGGATAGGTGGAGGATGAAAGGAGAGAGAGAGAGAGAGAGAGGGCACCACCAACGCGGCCTGGATACAAAACGCCGCGTTTCGCCGGCCGATTGCTTTGTACAACAACACAACGACATGTAATTAGAATGCGCGGACGGCCGCCATGTTATAGTTAAACGCAAATGAATCAACGTGGAAAACAGGAAGAGGAATAACGAAACGTCGAATAAAGGGAGAAAGGCTCGAAATGCGCGCAATCACGGGTCGATATCACAGGGATTGGATGTATGGGCACGCGAAAAGTGGGATGTGGAGGCCGAATGATTCCGATTACGCGAAAACAGAAAACGGGTTTAACGAGTTCTCTGCGTAACGCAGATAAAGCTACGCAAAATAATAATACGTTTTCTCACGCGGACGTATTCAAATTACGCAAGATCCTTGGACAAATTGGATAAAAGTTGAATAAAGGAGCGAAGAAATAAAGCTTTTTGATATTGGTTTGATAACGGAAAAGAAAAAAATTCACCGTTTTTCCTCTTTCTTTCTTTTCTTCTTCCTTTGCCTCTTTCGCTCCCTTTCGTGGGAAAAAGTTATACATGATAAACGAAAATCTGTGTGCGTGAGTGTGTATTTGTGTGGGGGGAAAAATTGGCGAATCGTTCGGTAACCAAATTTCAAGCAGGTTTCATTTCCTCGTACCACGTCAAGCATCTTGGCAACTTTGGTAACGTTGAGGAAAATCGGAAAGTTTGTCGAAGCAATCGCTCTTTCCGCCAAAGAGATCCTCTCCTCGTTGATTTCTTACGATTCTTCCGATCTTCTTCAGCCCGAGTTGCCTCGTTTCTGGGAATGACTGATTAGTTATTGATTCCACTGACCTGTTACCGTATTCCAGAGTTTTCTGTCTGAGTTTTACAGTATAGTTTTACAGTGGATCCATACTTGTGGAAATAACGTTGCCGGGAATTGGAACCCGTGAAATTGGAAATGGATATATCAATTGTACAAATTAATCGATATTTTAAGAAAAATATATATATTTGCTCTTGGAATTAACTTTATATCTGTATTAATTGGAAAATTATTACAGGGATATAGAATTGTTTTTTGAACAATGGAAAACGAAAATATTTTGCATAATTATTGATTTTGAGCATTTTGAAACGTTTCGTAAAACGGTTATTTCCTCTCTCCCACCTTATGTTCGAATTTTGCAAAATTTTGTAATTTGAAAATCGAAAGGAGTATATTTTAAAGAGGTTGTCTAGTAGACAGCGGTCTGTAACTGATTGTGGAAAACACAATTTAATGGCGTGCTATAAACTGTTGGTGTTTATTTTCACGAGTGCTCGAAACACATTTGTTCGGCGAACGAGCCGCATCCTGTAAATTCTTCATAGGGACACACCGATGCATCGATCAAAGCGCGTATTGAATTCCAAACATATCGGGGAGAGGATCAAACGGGCGCGAAACAGATTAACTTATTTGTATCGGGGTACAAACTTTCGAACGATACCATTCGAATTATCCGATTTTTTTTTTATCATCCGATTTAACAATTTGGAAATAGAACGCGAAGTGGTGAACGTGATACTCGAATTTTCGGGGGAATGGAAATGAGCAATTCGAAAAAGGTCAATTGTTCCATTCGGAATTTCGTATTGCAACATTCGACCACGGGAATTCGAGAATTGCTTTCGTCGGATTTTAATCGAATATTAAAATAATCGAACATTTGTGATATATCTTACACAAGTACTCTATGGGATATATCCATTTCCATATACGTGTTCCCTTACGCGGAGTTTCTTACTTACTGCTTTAACGGTAAAAAAATAACTATCTTTTATTTATAATATTTTTTAATTTTAGAAAAATCCCTAAACAATCTTAGGGAACCCTAGAAATCTTCTTATATCTTTTTTATTTCGAACCTTAAGCATAGAAAATAACATCACTTTTTATTTATAAAACTGGTAAATTTTTAAAAAAATCTAAATAAGAGATCCTAGGGAACTCTAGAAATGTATTTGTGCATATTCTTCTTTGCGATTTGATTTTCTTCTTTTTCTTTTTCTTTTTTTTTTTTTTTTTTAGTTAAAATCCGTAGATTAAAAAATAACTATATCTTTTATTCATATAAAACTAAATAAGTTTCTAGGCAAACTCAATATTCATAGATTCGAAAAAGAAATTCCTTTTAAAACAAACTTTTTATTTACCCGGGTTAACTCTAACGTGGGCGGTGCGCCAGTTGGAAAAGTTATCGATGAAAAAGGAACTTCGGATCAAAGTTTTTCGACACGTGCATAAATTGCCGGTCAACTTGGGTTCTTTTATCGTGAAAGTATGATCGATGGAGGATACCGATCGACGAAACGCAAAGAAGAATGCGGTTTCAATTTTTCTTTTTTTTTTTTTTTTTTTTTCTTTTTTTTTTTTTTTTTTTTTCTTTTTCTTTTTTCCTTTTTTTTTTTTTGGGCTCCCTACAACCACCCCCGCAACCTGACAAATGATTCACCTGGGCATCTACCAATCGGATACGTATCTGAAACGTTATGTATCATCACTTTTGCGCAACAAAGCACTGGCATCGTTGCCAGGATACGCTTTATACACCGATTTTATTTATTATGACTTTTCAGCGACCCGGTCAGGAAGATTTTATGCTTTCCAGAATTCAATTCCCGCTGAATATAAAACGAACCGTATTTATGCGATATTATATTCTATACATCGGATTCCGTTTATTTCGTTTTAACGATAGAATTTTCGATTATATTCATGGAAATTTGGGGCGATGGAAATTTTTAATCTTTCAATTTTAATCGAGGAATTATTATTTTGTTTTGGAAAATTAATTCGCGATTTGCGAGAATTATCATGTTTCGTGGAAAACACGTATCTCGTTTCTCGATTAATATTAGAAAAAAATTCGATGGAGGAGATGAGGGAAATACGAAACAACAGAGTGATTACTACACTCTGCTTAAATTATATTTTAACAACATTTTTTCTCGTTATCCAGTATAGCCAAGTATACGCATTCGAAGGAAAATTATTTAGCGTAATTGCACTAAAGGTAAATACGTTGTAATATATTTATCGATCGCGGATTATTTCTGACCTACGGTTCTTGATACCGTTTCTAATCCTCCGTGAATAATAAATAAGAGAGAAAATCGATCGAACGAGGAAATTATTGATTGATAACTACTTACGTTACGCTAATACGAGGATATTGCAAGATCGAAATAATAAATTTTTTAAAAAATCAATTTTCCAAAGTTAAAATGTTCCGTTTGCCATCGATTATAAAAAAAAAAAGAAAAAAAGAAAAAGAGAAAGAAGAAAAAAAATCGAATGCCAATCGAAATCCAAGGAAAGAGTAAAGGAGTCTAAAAAAGGATTATGAAATCATGGAGGATCTAAAATAAACCCTAGACCGTTTGTGGTTTGCTTAAAAATAGAGATTTCAGCATGAAATAGGAAACATGAGATAAACCACTCGCGCAGATGGCCGGAGGATTTATCCAAGCAAAATAATAAGAGGCCGCGAAATGGAAAAATGATTACAAAGTTTTCAAAGACGATAAGCAGGGCCGCCCACGTTTCACGTTTAATGCCTCCAATAAACCGATTCTTCT
Source organism: Apis dorsata (assembly GCF_000469605.1). NCBI lineage: Eukaryota > Metazoa > Arthropoda > Insecta > Hymenoptera > Apidae > Apis > Apis dorsata. The sequence goes on along the minus strand of NW_006263547.1, from coordinate 370,060 downwards.
CCTCTTCTTCCTCCTCCTCCTCCTCCTCTTCTTCCATACATTTTATTTATAAAACGGGGCCGATACGTTTCACCCTTTTCCCAAAGAGTACCGTCCCCGGAATTAAGGATCTTCTAATTTTTACAACGTCCTCGTAATCACGTGGTGAAACGAAGTGTTATAGCTCGACCGAGTTGCAAGTATGGTGGATGATATTCTCATATTCTCGAGGATTTCTCACTTCTTGTTTCCGGTGTCTAACTTTTTATACCGTTCCGGTGCAGTGAAATGACGCAGTAAATTCTCGTTGCATGAATTTAGGTTCCGTCTTGTATAATAAAGTAGACGTATTTTCTGCTCACCAGTAACTTCAACCGCGAGAATAACCGCGTCGTAAAAAAAAAAGGGAAAAAAAGGGGGGAAAAAAAAATTGCTCGAGTTCGAAACTTCTTCGTTGCTCGGAACGAAGGATCGCGATTTGTTAATATGGATAGGATAGAAAGGAAATCGTTCGTGGAAATTTAAATAATGGAAAATCGAAGAAAATTTAAATAACGAAGAATCACGCTCCGATATTTGCAATTGCAATTCGAATACACGCTTACGATCTTTATTAATAATAAATCGATCAATTTTGTAATTAATTAACGCGAAAATTAATTTGTTAAATAATATATATATCGGTTTTTGCGAGGAGCAAAGCGCGACACGTCCGTTCCGCTCCGTGTCTGGGGAACGACTCAAGTTAAATCGATATTTTGAATACCAATAACAATCGAGGGTTGTCATTTCCTGTACCCCTTTATTATTTATATAATGTTATAACCGCGGCAATAACATTTCGATTATCGAGCCTCGAGTGTAACGATATTACGAATATTTTTTTATCGGCGCAATTTTTTTATCGGTAGAACGGAAAATAAAAAAAATAAAAAAAAATAAAAAAAATTCATAAGTTTACGATTATTATCGGGTGTTGCTTCCATCGAGCAAAAATTAAAATTTTTTTCGTCTCGTCAGCCCCCGCTTCGTTATCAAAAATCGTTATCAAAAAATCTTACCTTAATCGCAAATTACGTTCGAGAATCGTGGCAGCGTGTAATTCAATCCCGATATATTCGGCCACAAAAATGGCGTTTCATCGCGTTTCATCGCAATCCAAACGAATTTTTTTTCTTTCCCAATTCTTATTACACGTTTCGATTGTAATTTTTATTCCAATTTGAAAGAACGAAACAACGATTCGCAAAAGTATTATATTCTGAAAGTTTTACACGTGATTATGAAATGATTATGCATTAAAATACTAGAATGATAATGACTCGTTCTCTTAAAAAAAAAAAAAAAAATCAGATAATTACTATAATAAAGAAATCGTTTAATTTGAAAACGTATAATTTTACAATCGCTTCTTTATATTATGAATGAATTTTAATTTACGTTAATTTACAATATTTATGGCTCGATATCGATATCAATTATTACGTGGATTGACGAGCAGAATGAAACGATACGATGAATAATACGATTACGATTATAATTGGAATTGAAATATAAATTACACGTGCAGTAAATAAATAATTATCATTTTACGGAAATGGTGGTGGTGGTGATGTTTAATAGAAAAACGAGAGAGGATAGGCTTGGCTCGTCGGAAATCAGTAATTTTCGAGACTGCAGTTACTGCAGGGTTAATTAGTACTTGAAGCTTGCAAGCCACGAGTCTCTTTACTGCATATTAGGCGGGAGTAAAAGCGGGTACGACCTGGTACGGTCTGGCCACTTCTTTTTTGAGGGTGGAATGTGGTATTAGCGCTGTTTCGCCAAGGCACCCTTCAATTTAACTCCTTTCATTTAAAGCATATACACTCGCGGCCCGACGATTTCGCCGTTAAGAGAAATTCAGGTTAAAGAGCAAAAGTTTGACTTTGAGAAATGGCGGACAATGTTAGCGCGGGGAAAATATTTTTACGTCTGCCTTCTGCAAAGAAAGAGAAATCCACTTTACCTGTATCGCATCTATCGAGTATCGTGCCATTGTCCAATAATTCGCCCCGATATTTTATTTCGATCGCCATTTTTGAAATTCTCGATCGTTGCATATATCGTACGCCGATTTTTCTAACAAATTCAAATTTTAAAACTATTTTCAGAAATGTAGTAAATGTTAAATAATAATAATTGATAAATTGAATAAATTTCAACATCGAATTTCCATTTTGACACGAGATATTAAATTGTAAGATATTAAATCACGGGTAGACAAAGAACGAGCCGAATAAGATTTATTATATAAAAATCGATCAAAGATTTTATAAAGTTGTCGAAATCAAGGTTCTTAAAAAAAAAAAAGAATTAAAAATCATTCGCAATTTAATATTAAAATATAAACGAGTAACAATACGAGTAATATTCTTCTCGAGGAATTGAACGACCATAGTTTGGAACGAGCATTAATTTATACCGTTATCTTGTTAAATTTATTTAAATTTCACGCGTTGGCCCATCAGTTTTATGCGTATCTCCACAACCCAACCAGTATGGCATGTGATATAATAACACCTTACTTGATACGACGCCCCCGTAATGTCAACAAATTTCTATAATTATGTTTGCTAATGGAGGAGCGGAGAGGAGCGCATGGGAAAGTGGTTGGCCAGCCTAAGTAGTATTTCTGAGAATCTTAGCCCCTCAGAAACCCCTGTAAGCTCTCCGCGCGGATATTTAGGTAATGAACCCCAACATACTCGCGTTAATTACTGTTTGCAACCAGCTTCCACCGCTGCATCCACCCTTTCTACGAGTTTTCTTATGGTAACCCCCGCTTGAAACTAACCAGAGAGAAAGAGAGAGAGAGATAACTCGCGTATAAAACATTCATGCTTTATTATAAATTACGAGAGAGCGTAGATTTAACATACTTTTTTCCCTTTTCTTTTTCCCCTCCTCTTTCTTTTTATATAAAATTCAGTTGTGCGCGGACAAAACGTATAAAGGTAGAACGAAACGGGTTAAAAATTTAACGAACGGCTTGGAAATTCAATTTTCGGCGAAATATCTTTTAAAAAGAAAATTTTCCAAACTTTGTCCTATTATTATTATTATTACTTATATATTTTATATATATTAATATACGTACGTCGAGAATATTCGAATATATTCAGACTAAATCACGTTTGATTAAATTTCGATCTGTCAATTAGAAAATAAATATCGCAAATAATCTTTTTTTTATCCTTCACGTCTCTAAAAACGCCAACGTCGTGTTTTGAAAAGAGAAGAAAAATCAATCGACGAGCGATTCCCCCTCCCCTCTCCTGCCGGGATTCGTAACAT
>NW_006263547.1:361725-366249 GCF_000469605.1 Apis dorsata | reverse complement strand
GTCCAAGGGGGTGGTTCTGGCCAACGGAGGGGAGGGGGAGAGGGGAAGGGTGGGGTTAGCGTGCCGTTGTAAATACAGCCCGTATTCCACCACCAGATAGGGGTGTGATTCATGGTGGACAACCACCACGATCTATAGATCTACCCCGATACCGAGACATCTCCCACCCACGCCCCCAACAGCCCTCAACCAAGGGTTTTCCTCGTGCACGCGAACAGTCCATACGTTTCAGCTGGATAAGGCGCGTCCCTAACGTATGGAATCCCTCAAGGAGTTAATGAACGGGCTAACGGGGGGAGTTGAAAAGAAAGGAAAAGGAAGGGAGGGAGGGAGGGAGAGAAAAGAAATTTCCTTTCGGTCGGATTGCTCGGCTATTTTCTTTTTAAACTTCTCTCGCTTGGAACGATCGTAATCCCTGGATGAATCCTGTTATTGCGTTATTGTAATCTCTCTGGGGTTAATGAATGGGTTGTATTAAGAAAGGGGGTGGAAAAAGTTTCCCCTTTTGTCCTGGATATTTTTTTCTTTTTCGTGACTGTTTTGTTTCGTGATGGCTCGATGATAATTTTTACGCGCGAAATTTGTTCTACTTTTTCTTCCTTTTTTTCGTAGTAAATAATTTCTATTATTGAAACGAGAGAATAGAGCGAAAAAGAGAGAGAGAGAGAGAGGAATTTGTCGCACAAATATATAAAATAAATAAATCGGTATAACGGGATAAAATAAATATATTACACATCTACTTAAACAAACGAGTCTTTTAGAAATTAAAGCGTCCACAGGGAATAACAGTCTCTATTTTTAATCTATCCAATCGGTAATTTGTCTGATACATCCGCGGGCACCCACCCACACACACACACACACACACAAACTTTGATTATCTTGATGGTAACGTGCTCCTCGACTATTAATCTGCCCGGCCACGGGTATTCCTCCCTCCCACACTATCGTTATTGTCTTTAACAGAGATTGCATGATCGCCATTGAATTAAAGAAGAAGGGCGCACGATTATCTCCGCGTCACGTGTCGCGTATACGCACGCGCATAAATCATATCTGAAATCATCTCTCTCGGTGATCTCTGCGTGCGACGATCGTATAAATACCGAGGGATAGAATCTCACTCGCGAGAGGGGGGAGGAAAAAGAAATGTCTCGCCGATGACATTAATGCTCCCGTGCCCCCTTCCTCCCTTCCCCCGTTGAATCGCGCGCAGGCTGCACTTTGCGCGGAACAAACATTGGCATTACTGCGCCTCGTACCACGTTTCTTGAAACGCATCATGCAAACTTGATCGAGTATCGATTTTACAATAACTGGCGGAACTGCGAAAACCAGCTGACGACCTTCTTGCCCCGATGTTGTTCGGTATCTGTCGCGGTTGTGCCGCATCCGTTTCAACGATTTTACCACGTTTCTGTATCTGGAATCGTTGGCTGGAATCGGGGAAGAAGCTTTATCGCAAATATTCGATCGAGTTTTTTTTTTTTTTTTTACGAATATTCTTAAAAAAATTGTCCTGAAATATATTTTGATCGGTAAGAAATTGTATTAATTTGTATTATCGTGTAATTTTGCTTTCGAAAGAATTCGTAAAGTTTTTTGAACGAAATATATTCTTCCCGATATATATTTTTCTTATATTCATCCACTGTTTAGAGATGGAGGTTCAGGTTCGAAAAATATATTTTATTCACGAAAATTCAATGTATTTTTCAATCGCGAAATTATCCTGAAATATCTTGCCGTTTGTTGAATCAAATTTCCGTGAAATCTGCAATTGTTTCGCTGTAATTTCGCTCTTTAATTTTAATACAAATGTCAAATATACCGATTAAGAAAGAAAAATCGTAAAAATTGTCGCTTTTTGATGCGGAGGAGAATATAATATTTCGAAAAAAATAAAATATTCTCCCCCCCCCCCCCCGAATGTATTTTATATTCATTCACTGTGCAGAGAGTGAGAATAGGTGGGGGAGGGGGGTTCCAGATCCGAGCGGAAAAATATATTTAGTATCCGCTAGTGAAAAACTATTTTCTATCCACGAAAAATCAGTGTATTTTCCGGTCGGAAATTTAGCAATCTATATTTTTGTAAACGCGTGTTTGTTTAAAAAAGAATTAATAAAAGGCAAACATCGAAGTTAATAATTCCGCCTCGGTGTGTAAACAGGACGGAGCGGATTAAAAAGCGAAAATTCGACGCGAGCGATTACGTTTTACAATACAAACTACGGCTTGCAACTTGCCACGTTGCCCGCGTGTTTTATACAGCTTGTATTTCTGAGAGTTTATTTTCCCTCTCTCTCTCTCTCTCTTTCTCTCTCTCTTTCTCTCTCTCTCTCTCCCTTTATTGTGTACGTAGACCGCTTTCTCCGCGTCGGCCGCGCTTGTGTGCCGGCACGCATTGCCGCGTATCCGCAACGGTGCCGTTCTTTGTTTTAATGAACGTAGTTTACGCCGGTTTAAATTCCGTCGCCCAGGATTTTTAAATATCCACCATCCACTCGCCGACATAATTCAAATGGCACTTTAGCCGGCCGTTGATTAACGAAATAAAAATTTCCCCTCTTGGACGCGTCTCGTGTTTCGTTTATTTTTCCCAACAACTCCGTGGCGTAAGATCTCGCGTAATGCGCGCATTTTTCTTTTTTCTTTCTTTTTTTTTTTTTATCTCTTCTTCTCTCACATTTCTATTCGGTTATGTAGAATTATTAGGTGTATAGCATATTATCCATATCCAAATGTGGAATGGGAAATGGTATTTGAATAATTAATAATAATTTTTAATTTAGGGGAAATAATATTTATTTACGTTAATGAATTTTTAATATCATATATTATTTGCGAGGATCATTTCTTCAGAGACAATTTTTTAATTCTTTTCTTGTCAAGAAATTTGTCGTTTCTTTTTTTTTTTTTAAGTCAAAAATTTATATGGTCAGCTGTAGAGAGGAATCTGTTTGTAATTTCTTGTGGTAAATTTATTTTCGAAGTTGTTTATTTTATTTTTTTCATTGTAAAGTAAAATCGCGTTGAAAGATTTCAATAAATAATTCTTTGCGCTTGGAATTGAGTTTTTAAATATTTCTTACGGGACGATTTAATGATAATCATATTTTTAATAATTTTATTTTCTTAGAGGGGAAACTTTTTTTACTGTTTAAAATTTAAACAAATTTGAAGCGGTCTCAAAGAAGCTATAAAAATTAAATACTAAGCAAATTACGTAATACTCGAGAATTCAAAACTCATTTAAAACTTTTTATTCTACTCATCGGATAACGAACGTTATCCAATTTTTACAGATATTTTAATTTTCCTCGATCGAAAAAGAAAAAATTTCACTTGCGTCCAAAGGAAATTGTCGTCGAAATTGTCTCCTTGTATTTGAAACTAGAACCTCCTAATAAAATCAAATTAAATATCAAACGTTGGCGATAAAAAATCGGAGATCGGTCAGATTTTTTCTTTTTCGGTTAACCCATTTTTTTTCGACCAAAATGCACGCCATTTTTTTTCCACTACCGGATTTATTTCTTTTGAAGTTACTGCGAAATTACTTTTCTAGGTGTGACCTCCATTGTTTTAGGACGTGTAATTTCATGTATCTTGATGACACCCAACAGTGGCGTAACGCGAAGCCAAAAGACCCGTCAGCGCTCGTTTCCCTTTTGTTTTCTCAGCTCGCTTTTAAATGTCTTTTCTTTTGTCGTTCTCTCTCTCTCTTTCTCACTCTCTTTCCTCGAAGCTAGCGGGAAAGAATGTCTAATGAAGCACCACCTTGATCTTACGCGAAAGAGAGTGGGAGAGAAGAGAAGAAAAGGCGAGTTTAGAAGCAGAGTGAGAGAGAGGATATGTACGTCTCAAAGTTGGTCGAAAGCTTTTGTTTTATTCCTCTTCTTTTCACTCAATTTCAGGAAAATAGAATTTAACCGCGGTAGTTATTCTATTAGGTTAGATTAGATGGAAAGAAAATATTTATAATTTTCTAATTGATTCGTATCTATGATTTCTGCTGGTATAAAATTTTAGCGTCTCTCTAAATTGTAAAATTATTGATAATAGTAGTTTTTTTTTTAAATAAGAATCGTATCCTCGAGTTATTTTTTTTAATAAAATTATTAAAAATTATTGAAAATTAAAAATATAAAGAGAATAATCTAAAAATTCTAATACTTATTTCTTAGTAATAAGTATTTTCGAGTTAGATTAACGAAAGTTATGAAAGAGATTAAAAATTTGAGAAATTAATGTTAGGAATTTGGATACGGATAATGGATATATGAATAAAATTTTAATTTTTTCTCCGGTTATATTTTTAATTTTCTTTTTTTTTCCATCCGTTCTCTGCAAAGTATGAGCAATAAATTCATCTGGAAACGTTCGTCGAGAATTTTTCCACTTTTTTTTTTTCTAAAAGTGAAAAATGTTTGACCCGCCTTGTGACGAATGCGAGGAAAAACACGCACGGAATGAAATTGCCGTTGATTAAACGCGTAGGACGTTCGATTTCACCCA
>NW_006263547.1:359590-361541 GCF_000469605.1 Apis dorsata | reverse complement strand
TTTTTTTTTTTTTTTTTTTTATAATCTAAAATATGATCCTCGATAATATTTAATTATACGGGAATTTAATGATAATAATTTACGGTTCAAGATTTATTTATTTTTTATTATAATTTACCTGAGAGAAATTTAAAACGATTTTTCAGAATTTTATCATACAGAAGATAATTTTGAAACAATTTATATTTAAAGGGAAATTGTGCAGGAATTTTTAATTTCCATTGCGATTCCTCAATCCCACCATAACAATTTCACAACGATCCATCACGATGATTTTTGAAACTTTTATTTTTCAAAACGCGATCGCTCAAAATTCCGTTCAAAATTAAATATATTTCGTTTTCATATATTTAATTTTTTAGAGACAATCTACATTTTCATTTCTCATTGCAATGCCTTCAAATATCGTCAGTAATTTATCATAATATTTAACAGACGTAGAAATTCTTATTTTCCATTGCANTATATATATATATATATGATTTAAAAGAACTTTTCAAAAAACAAAAAAAAAAAGGATATAAAATAATATCAATCCTTATTAAAAGTTATCTAAAACAGAGGCGTCGTTTCAATTATCATCCGACATTCCCGTATTCGGTTGGAATTGCAGCTTGTCCGTGAAGACGTATTATCCGCATTTACCGGATAATGAAAACTTTAATTGCCTCTAAGCAAGACGACACGACAATTCGTTCACCGGGGGAGAACCGAGGGAAAATTGTGCTCGCGTGTACTGCGCGGATGAGACAACTTCTTGGCGGTGGACTTTTACATAAATGAAGAAATCCCCCGTCTTTGTATCCCCGTGTAATTGAACTCGTTTATTGCTTTTATCCTCGTCTTTGACGAAGACGAAACACTCGATTTATTAATGAAATGACCAGCGAGGGGAGATCGTGAAATTATTGCGCTCGAAAATTATTCTTTCCCTTTTCAATATGGTGCAGTAAGGGGATGATTAGGGCAGGAATTAGGAATCGAATTTTTCCTTTTAATTTAAGCGTTTAAAAAACGTCTAAAATTTGGATTTTTCCCCTATATATTGATTCGTTTTGCGATCTGATTGTTTGAAGGAAATGTTTCGCTCGTTTGAATGATTATTTTTCGTGAAATTTTACTTTACTTAGTAAAAGAAGGAAATCGAAGTTACTTCGAATTTTATTTCTCACGTTGTTGTTGTACTTTTGATATTTTACTATAGAATAATATTTCTCTTTTTTTGCAATCTTAATCGTTCGACGAATAATCAGAATATTTTTTGAGATTTTAGGGAAAAGATCGAAATCAAAGGAAAGGAGGAATTTTTTATTTCCACGCTCGATTATTATTTTTCCAATTATTTTTATTACAGGATTACTTTTCGCGAATTCTCGTGAATGTTTAATCCAGCACGTTATCTTTCATTTAACGGCTCTCAACGCGGAAAAATCCCTTCCCTCTCTCGTCGACAGACGTCATGCATAAAACAGAATTCAATTATGTGCAAGATTTATCGCTTCCCGGAATCGAGATAAGAAAGAGACGAGGCTTCCTTTGATGCCCTTCTTCCCTATTCACCGCACTATCTCCCCTCTTTTTAACCGAACATTCGAAAAATCTGATTACACCCCGATACGATCCCCCCCCGTGAATTTAATTAATCTTCTCCGGTAAATCTTTTTTTGCCGGGCAAAAATCACGAATCCTAACTTTCAGACAAAAACATATCTCTCAAAAAAAATATAATCGTTCGATAATTTAACCATCATCGATCCCTCTCTCTTTCTCTCTCTTCTTTTTAAAGTAAAGATTTTTTTTTCTAAACTACTTCCCTTCCCAAAATAATTCTCTGTATTTTTATTTTCAAATTTATTTTCATTTCTCTCAAGATGGGAGAGATCGTTTCTTCATCTTCTCTTTTTTAAACTCTCGTATAATTTCTAAAAATCTAAAAAGAAGCGAAAGGATG
>NW_006263547.1:349438-359403 GCF_000469605.1 Apis dorsata | reverse complement strand
GGAAGAGGAAGAAAGAGAGAGAGAGAGAGAGAGAGAGAGAGAGAGAGAGAGGGATAAAATATTCATGAATCAATTCGCGTAAAAGCCTCGCATCGTCTAATCTGATGTATCGTGGACATTATCGCGAGCTGTGTTGCAATATGCACAATGTATTTCGCGAGTTGAGGAAAATGTGCATTTTAATCTAGGTAATTTGCCTGGAAAACTTTGTTTCGTTACGTAATCAGCGGAAACGCGGATATCTTTTCCCCGTGCATCGGAGTCGCAGTTTGTTCCGGTATCATTCGTTGGAAACAAGCGTAATTCAAAGGATTTCTACGTTGGAAAAAGACTAGGTTGACGAGAAAGGAAATTGCATCGTTGTCTTCCCTCCTCCTCTTCTTCTTTTTCTTCTTCTTCTTCTTCTTCTTCTTCTTCGGTTAAAAAGACATTTCAACTTCTTTAATTAAAGGAAGGATAAATAATTCATATTTTTTTTTATTTATATCCTTGCGTTAATTGCGTGTATAAAATTGCGTTCGATTTTAATATCGATAAGATATTTTCAAATCGATAAGAAATTTCACATTTCACATATCCCCCTTTTTATCCTAAATTCTCCAATAGATCCAATTTCACGGTAATTAAACTTTTAATTTTCGGAATGCAAATCGATTGGAAAATTAATTTTCATTCCCTTCAACCCCCGGTGTTAAATTTTCGATATCGTTTAATGTCCAAACTTATTGTTTTTCTCGTAATACGAACTTCAAATTCCACATCTACAAAAGCAAATACGTTAGAATATCTAAAAACGTTTCGATGGAAAGGAGTTAAATTTCACTTTAACCCTTGAAATATCCTGTTGTCAAAGGAAGAGTTACGCAAGGTAAAGAAAAAAATACAATTATTTGGAATAAAAATTCACCCACGATTCGCTTCTTTCTTTCTTTCTTTCTTTCTTTTTTTCAGAATGATAAAAAAAAGAAAATTTCACTTTTATCTCTTATTTATAGAATTTCTTTCATCCTTTAAAAGTTATATCGGTAAAATATTGGTGTTTTTTAAAAAAAATTTCCCCGCTTTCCCGACAAAAATATGAAAATCCCGGGGAATATTCGACCTCCGTGAAGCGTAAAAATGATATTTCACACGCAATAGGTAAGATCGTGAACGCGTAAAACGATTCACAAAACGTTTAACCAAGCTCGTAAAACCGGCCCGTGACGGCCATGGCACGTACGTGTCGGTTTTCATCATTTACCTTATCGCTACAATCCTTTATATAGCTGGTGAACAAGCGTGGACCACGTTCGGCTCCCTCACCGCGATGATAGAGTATCGGATTTCTACCTTATGTCAAATAACTGCAACACATATAACTGCGGTATCACGATCGTATTTAGACCCTTCTTTGTCGTCTAAAGTGTTTCCAGATGACACCCACCCACCCCGTTGAGGAATGGGCGGGATGCTCTTTATCGTGTATTACATCGCGTTAAAGAAAGTTACGTTGCGGTTCCAGGGATATAAATTCTTGTCGATTGTTCCAATAGACAATGTTTGCTCTTGAACAAATTTTTTTTCCAAAAATGATTTCTCCGACATCTCCACGCGTAATTTTCTGGATGGATAAGAAACGCGCGATGAATCGAGATATAAATAAACTGTGACAGAATCCGAGTCAAGAGAAGAAAAGCAGCTTGTTTTTTTTATTTTTCTGAACTATTTGTATTATTTTTCAAATCTGTCTATTATTCTTCGTATTTTCGTGAAATAGTTAGAAATTTATTTTTATATTTCCAGATCGTTCCATATCGATTATATAATTATTTATTCGTTATGCTTTGAGGCCAAAAGTTTAATATTAGTTTTGCAATAATAGATTTTACAAATTTGAAGAAATTTAAAAAAAAATTCGGATATTGCAATACCGTTTCGATTTGATTAAAAAATTATTCTTCGATTACAAAATTTTCTATAAATCACACGGCAGAGCGATAAAATTTCGTTGAGAATTCGAATCAGCATTCCATCGAATCATAAATAAACGATGGATGCATTACACCTTTCAAATCGAGCGTGCAATTTTCCCTGCCTGTCGTCGTATTTGCAAAGAGGCGGAAGAAGGGCGAGAGAGAGGGCGAGGATGAGTGCGAGAGGGGAAAGGGTGTTCTTGAAAAGCGTGGTTGTAATCTAACAACCCCTCAATTTCTGCACGCTTTATGGTTACAGACGGAGATGATACCTTCTCTCCCCCTTTGCCATTGAATATGCAAGAAGAGCATCGCTTGAAATTTACATTTACGCTCAAACTCGTCGAGTAACGGTGAAACGTTTTACAGACTGTCCTGCTCGTATCTGATTACTGGTGGTGGCCATTTCAACCCCCCTGAATGATAATCAAAGTAACGGAATAAAGGAATAAAGGAAAAGGAAAGGGAAAATTCATTGAACGATCGATAAGAATTGATCGATAAGAATTTCGAATTTATCGAGTGGATGGATTAAGAATCGTTATATTATAGGATGCGTAAGTGCAATCCAATTGGTCAATAAGTATATTTATCGCGTAATTTTTACCTTAAAATCCGATTAAATTTCTATTAAAATTAAAAAAAAACTTTGAACGGCCATAACTCAGAAAATGGTAATTTCCAATTAACGAAAAAGCGATCGTTAGAAGCGCGGAACTTTCCCCTTTAAAATGCGTTTTCATTTATCCCGATACGACTTCCGGTTCCCGAGATATTAACGCGTAAAGAAAAGATAATATTTCTACTTATTCATCTTGAACCCGATTAAACCGTATTAAAATTGAGAAAACTTTGAACTCTTGTAACTTCGAAAATAATAACTTCCGGTCAACGAATGAACGATCGTTAGAAGCGCGAAATCTTCCCCTTTAAAACGCTTTTTCGTTTATCTCGATACGACTTCCGGTTGTCGAGATATCGTCGTGTAAAGAGAAGAGTAATTTTTTAGTCGTTTACCGTCTCCCTCCTTGTCTCTTACTCGGACCTCTCGGTCTCACTAACCTATCCCAAACTCCAGACGAGTGACAGACGCGATTCTTGGAGAAACGTAGTACGTTTCTAGGAAAAAACGCGGGTCAGTGTCCATTCATAATTCCTGCGCTGTCTCAAACGCTACAGATACTTCGAATGCTTATATCTCGGCAACGAATCGAGATATTGGGATGAAACAAAAAGGAGCTTCAATGGCACGATTTTCTCCATTTCCTAAACGAGAAATCGTAATATTATATATAGAAAAAAATTTAATTCAAAATTATATACATATAATTTTTAATGATCTGTCATACAAAGAATTTTTAATGTTTGTATGTCCATTTTTGTATCGCGTCTTCGAATACGAATACGAAAATAGAAAAATAAATAAAAATATTTATTAGAATTAAATATAAAAGTATCGAAATATATTGATTCGGAAATCGGTCTAGGAACTTTTCTACTTGTTGCACCGCGCAATACAAATTATACACGTTTGATTCACGCGAAAATTAACCGCTTGACTTCCACGTTATTCGTTTGCCCGCAATGACACGTATATAACGTTATCACGAAGGGGATTAAAGTAACGAGAGGCTCGACGATCCGCAGCGGGTGAAATGACGGAGGACGAGGAGCATGCCTCAGATTTTAATTAGTTTTTTTAATGTCTATGCAAATCGTATCCTTCTATCTCGAGCGGATCTCTCTTGCTCACGAAAGATTTACCACGCAATAAAGCACTTTATATTTTTCCATCTAGGTTTCAGAGAATCACGATCGTGAAAATCGTAAGAGGACACTTATTTCGAAAAATTTTTTACTATCACGAGCCTGTAAAGAGGCTCCTCCCCCCCTCGTATTTCTCCTATATTTTGTATTAAATTTCGTTTAGTCCCAGATTAATTAAAGTAAAATATATCTAGCATATTGTAAACTCGAAATTGTTCGTTTGATTACACGTGTGCTTGTATGTTTTAACGCTTTTTTATTTTTTATTTTTTCTAATTTTTGTTTGTTTGTTCGAGGAACAAAGAATAATTATTTTCGAACAATTTCTCGAATGTTTCTGCGCAAAGATTAATGTGGAATTTTTGTTAAATTAAATTAGAATTTTAAATTCGTTCAGTGGCATTTGAAGCTAACAGGAAAAGAAATTGATAAAACGGGGAAAAAACTTAAAAATCGGATTTTTAATTAAAATGCTTATGGTTTAGAATTTGTCCGTTGTATTTTATCTTTTTATGCTTGAAATATTAAAACACTCCCTCCTACTTATGAAAAGAAAAGAAGAAAAATATTTATTTTTTAAATAAATTTCTTCTTTCTTAATTTAACGATTAAACAAAAACAAATTTTTTACGCGAGTAATATTAATTCACTAAGTTCGAATTCCAAAGGAATAACCAACAAACAAAGGGAAATATACATAAAAAATCATAACTTTCCTTCTTTTTCTCCTCATTACTCCAAAAAAAGGAGTAATAATTCAAATATAAAAATTTATTTATAAACGTATTCTCTCGATACAAAAACACAACAAACGAATACGAACAAATATGTATTCTAAAAAAAAAAAAATAAAATAATATATATATATATCTCGTTACCCGTAACATTTCCCTTATTTATTGACAATCGTCGATTGTCCCTTCACAGGAATCGAAGTGTCACGCGTTGGAAATCTTTTTCGATCGATGGTTCAATAAAATAGCGGGAATACGAAACGCTTGTTCGTAGGGGAGGTTGAAAACCCGTAACATTGGCGGAGAAGGGATAACGCGTCGCGATTCGCAATTTAATGGAGCGAGGCCGACATGAAGCATTTCCATACCATTCTAGGGGACGCATTATCGAGCGTAAATTCGTTTCATTAGACTTTATTAGAACACACACGGCCGTTTCCACCGCGTTTCCAACTTACAACCGCGCTCTGTCTCTATGCGTGTCGCCGGATAATCCATGACGGGCGGAACACACACGAGCCCCCAAGCTTTCACATTCGTTTTAAACGGGCCTCCTCCTCCATTGCCGTGTCCCATGCGACATTCGATTCATAAACTCATTTTTGTTGTCTGTCGCCCGACACGCGTTCCGCCCCTTCTTCGTTTCCTATTTCTTTCTTAGGCGGGATCTATTCTTTTCTTTCGATCTTTCAACGTTGGAGAATCTTTGATCCTTTTTTTTTTGTCTTGGGTTATGCTACAATTTTTGGTAAAATTTTGGTAAAATTAGATATCATGTTCTTCGTTTCTCATTCTCGATGCATACTCTATTGTTTTCTTTCGCTTCGTCTATCGTTGGAGAATCTTTGATTCTTTCTTTTTGTCTTCTACAATTTTTGGTAAAGTTTTGGTAAGATTAGATATCCACACGATGTTTTTCGTTTTCTTTTTTTAAAACGTATGCTCTATTGTTTTCTTTCGCTTCATTTATCGTTAAAGAATCTTTTTTTTTGTCTTGGGTTATGCTACAATTTTTGATAAAAAGATTGGATGTCATTCACACGATGTTCTTTGTTTCTCATTCTTAGGCGATGCATACTCTATTGTTTTTTTTCATCTATCGTTGGAGAATCTTTGATCTTTTTTTTTGTCTTGTACAATTCAAACTACAAATTAAACTTTTTTGGTAAAGTTTTTGTTAAGATTAGATGATATTTTTCGTTTTCTTTTTTTAGCGATATGTGCTCTATTCTTTTCCTTCGATTCATCTTTTATCGTTGAAGAATTTTTGATTCTTTTTTTTATCTTCTACAATTTTTGGTAAAGTTTTGGTAAGATTTATTAGATGTCCACACGATATTTTTCGTTTTCCTTTTTTAAGCGACATATGTTTTATTCTTTTCTTTCGATTCATCTTTTATTTATCGTTGGAGAATCTTTGATCTTTTTTTTTTTTATTTTCTACAATTTTTGGTAAAGTTTTGGTAAGATTTATTAGATGTCCACACGATATTTTTCGTTTTCCTTTTTTAAGCGACATATGTTTTATTCTTTTCTTTCGATTCATCTTTTATTTATCGTTGGAGAATCTTTGATCTTTTTTTTTTGTCTTGGATTATGCTACAATTTTTGGTAAAAAAAAGATTGGATGTCGTCTACACGATGTTCTTTGTTTTCTTAGGCAATGCGTACTTTATTTTTTTCTTTCTTTCGGTTCATCTATTGTTGGAGAATCTTTTATCTTTTTTTTTTGTCTTGGATTATGCTACAATTTTTGGTAAAAAAAAGATTGGATGTCGTCTACACGATGTTCTTTGTTTTCTTAGGCAATGCGTACTTTATTTTTTTCTTTCTTTCGGTTCATCTATTGTTGGAGAATCTTTTTTTTTTTTATCTTCTACAATTTTTGGTAAAGCTTTGGTAAGATTAGATTTCGTCCACACGATGTTTTTCGTTTTCCTTTTTTAAGCGACGTGTGCTCTATTGTTTTCTTTCGCTTCATCTATCGTTGGAGAATCTTGAATTCTGCTACAATTTTTGACAAAAAGATTGGATGTCGTCCACACGATGTTCTTCGTTTCCCTTTCTTAGGCGACGCGCGCGCTATTGTTTCCTTTCGCTTTATCTATCGTTGGAGAATCTTGGGTTATGTTACAATTTTTCGTAAGATTGGAAAATTATCAAGATTGGATAATTATCGATTTTTTTCACGAAGAATCTTTCCTATCTTGGATCGTTTCAAAATAGGATTTTAAGATTAAATAATATTTCTTTCTTTGCTTCACTCGACTTTTCACTCTCCTTTTTCAAAAGCGTTTTTATAATATTTAAAAACTGAATTCATATATTTTCCAATATAACACCGTCGTGACAATTTACATACAACAAAATGTATCTTACAAAATTTTCTAAAAGCCTCAACAAGAAATCCAATTACCCTTAGAGATTCATTCTCTCAATACAATTAAAAAAAACATAAATTCTTACATTTCCAAATTAATTCCTCCTCTAATTCCCAAAATTCCATGAAATTGTTTCGATCAGAAGCGACGAGGCAGAAGAGAGCTGCGAAGAATCGCCTCGACCAAAAAAAAAAAAAAAAAAAAATAAAAAAAAAAAAAAAAAAAAAACGAAAGAGAAAAGCTCGAAAAAACACGCAGAGAGAGAGAAAGAGAGAGAGAAAAAAGATTAACGAGCGAAAGAATGCAGATGACCGATTAGAAGTCATAAAGCGTCGGTTGTCGGTGATTAAGCGTATGAATTTGAAAAAAAAGGGGGAGGGGGCGGTTCGAGGGGGGATTTATGCACGCATCAGGTGCACAGCTTCACTTGGCCCCGCTTTTTAAACACGAGGGGTTCGCACACTCGTAATATCTGATTCATAAACCGGTCCCCTCCACCCTCCTCTCTCTCTCTCTCTCTCTCTCCCTCCCTCCTTTCTTGTCGGCGGCCACCACTTCACTTCAGCCTTCCATTGTTTGTTTAAAACGCGTTTCCGCGTTATCGTGGCCCGCGTGGAATGCGTTCACCATGTCCGGCAGCTGTATTATATTTTTGGACGTTCGTTCGTTCCAATATTACTATGGCCGCCGCCTCGCCCGCGCGAGATCCATCCTTCGTATCCGCGCTTTTGACGCTTTGTGGAATATTATTGAACGTGGAATATTATTATTGAAAATCTATGATATTGATATTGATAGATGTTTTTGTGCGATTGTTGACGTTGATTTATTAAATTTGTTTAATATAGGTTTATTAAAGATGGTTAATTTTACTCGAAAGTATTTGCTTCGGTTTAAAGAGATTTTGAAGGAATTGATTTCACTTTGGCGATTTGATCGACGATGAAACAACAATTGGAGAAGTTAATTCGCGAAATAAACTGGCTGTTACTGGGTGTTTCGTTTCGAGAGGAAGTTTAAGAAGAAAATCGATTTATGTAAATATAAGTACAAAGTTTTTTGGATTTTTGTTTTTTTAAATTATGCTTCTTTCGATTCGAACCTGTGCATCGTGCCAAACAATTTTTGATATGAAAGAAATATACGTGTATTTTTTATATTTCCCTTGTAAAAAAAGGGCAAAAAGTAATTGAATAATTTTTCTTGATAAATTTATTAACATAAAAAATGAAGAAGAAAAGGGTACTTTTGACACAATAGCGCTATCCTTTTTCGCTTCGAAGCAACGATTAATGTATTTGCGCGTTTTCTTACCGATAAATGAAATACAGTTAGTTATAATTCTCGTATAATTCTTTTTTATTATACAAAGAAACAGGGTATGACGTATTTAATTTATTCGAATATCATATATCATCAGTGTCGTATTATTATTCCCATGAATGATTGAAAATTCGGATATTTCTTTGTTTTTTTTTTTTTTAAGAATAAAGGGAAAAAAGCAAGGTACGTTTCAATGGTACGAGTCATATTGCAAGCTTTGTTAAAAGATTTATTCATCGACTTAGAAATTTAAGATCGAGTTAAAGGGTCCTTTTGGTCCCCGTTTCCACAGGAGAGTTACAGTTTCTATTACTCTTTCAGAATAGTATTTTCGTTCCTTTAAATTGTCTGAGAGCAAGGATCCTTGGTTCTCTTTCCCTTTGATGCTCGAAAGTAGGGAGAATTTTTCGTCTTTGAGGTCTTGATGCGAAAAGTTGTTTCTCAGAATTATTTCGAATATATATATTGTTGAAATCTTTCCTTTCAACGTGATACGAAAGTACAAAGATTTCATAAAATTTGCAATCATCCTTCGAGCTCTCTTTCGATACACATATTCTTTCCAATTATCCATTTGCAACGTTGAAAAATAAATAATTTTAATCAAATTGAGATATCCCTTTCTCGATTCAATAATAATTTTTTTAATTAGATCTTCTATGAATTATATTCTAACTTGTTTCTTTTCAATATTCTTCCGGATACGGAATATCTTAAATAATTATGATGCTTAACTGCGATGTAACGCAGAAAAAAGTTGGAAAATTAAAAAAATTCCTTTTCTCGCGAAACGAAAAACCGATTCTGGGGGAAAAAACCGGTCGACGAAATTAATTAACCCAATGCGAAGCTTTAAAGGTCAGCCGTGAAATCCTTAGCGGATCTAAAACGGAATATCCTTATCAAGAATCATCTGGAAATACAGTTGAGAGAGACAACGATTAACGAGAAAATTCGCAGGTTAAACGACCGTGGCGAAAACCATCAAGTTCGAGCATTTCCATCCACCGTTTTCCCCATTAAAAAATTCAACCACGGGTAATAATTTCGAAACTGGCTTTCTTTCTCTCTCTCTCTCTCTCTCTCTTTTCATTGCGAAAAATCGCCCGTTCGACAAAGCAATTAACATTCTTTGTCTTGTATTATTAAAACGTGCACCACCTTCACCGTATCTCGCAAACCAATTTTCCAACCGGTTGAAGAGAAAACCTCTGCAGGGATGTGAGAGAGAGAGAAGGTAGATTGTTACGACATGGGATATTTTTTTTCGACCCCTGTGTACGGAAAATATGGAAAATCTCGTTTTGTCGAAATCTAGCCTGAGTTAGCGATCAGTTAAAGTTATCCTCTTCAGAACCAATGATGGATCTGTCGAAATTTTAAAAGAAAAGAAAGTATAAGGCTGAAAAAAAAAAGATTAAAATATAGAAATTTATATATTCGTAGAACACTTTTAGAGAACTTTTTTCTCTCTTCGTCTAATATAAACTACAAATTACGTTTACTTTCAATTATAATAAATTGTATACCTTATCCTTGGAATCGATTTTCTAAAAATAGCAAGAAAAAAATAGCTGATCCCTTTAAGAGATAATCGGATTCGATCATATCACGAAAACAACTATTAAAAAAATGAACAAGGAAGAATTCTCACTCTCTCAACCCCTCCCAAGAAAAAAAGCAGAGAAGCAAAAAGAGAAAGAGAAAGAAACATTGGCCAAAAATCTCTGATATTTTAATCGTAATATTTCTCGAGTTTGGACACCTCTGTTAAATCCGCCGCTGTCCCTAATAAACGGGCAGCA
>NW_006263547.1:343116-349205 GCF_000469605.1 Apis dorsata | reverse complement strand
CCGCCATAGGAAGCTTTATAATCGTGGCTCGCGCGAAATGTGACATGAGCGGGCTCCGTGCACGCGCTGTGTGTCCAGGTATATACCTGTGTACGTGTATATTTATGTGTGTGTGTACGTCTGAGCGACTAACCGAATGCCTCTGGGCTACACGTCGCAAAGCAAAATAACGTTAGACGTGGGGCTAAACGGGCTGTTTATTAGGTTCGGCTAAACTAAAGCGGTGGCGGGAGCGAATGAGAGACGACGGGCACCGCTTTGCAAAGTCGGCCAAAGGAGGGAACGATTGTAATCCTCGTAGAAGCTTGTTGTAACGCTCGAGGGGGAGCTGGGGAGGAAGGCGAGAAGAGAGAGTTTTATCAGGCGACAGAGCTGTATTAGGAGGCCTTTTGAACCAAAGGGGGAAGGGATGGGGGATACTTGTTTCCCGTGCGTCACTTGATGAAACGTTTTCCAAAAGCGTGGCAAGAAATTTCACAGCGGCGAGGCTGCAAGTGTTGATGTTTCCTCGGGAAACTTGGTTTATCCCTTCGTGAAATTCGACGTTGGCCGCTTCGTGCCATTCGTGTCGGGCGCCGTTGTCGCTTTGCCGGGCTAGTTGTATTGCGTTGGACGGTTTTAGTGGAGTTTTTATGGGGAGGATATTGAATTTTTGGAACGTGTCTTGGGAATCGTGTCGGTGTTTCTACGTCGGTTCGAAAGGATTTCTTTCTTTCTTTTTTTTTTTTTTTCTTTCTTGTAAATTAGATCGGACGAAATTTAAGGGGGAATGGTGTTTCTACGAAGAGGATATTGAATTTTTTTTTTTCGAATTATTACTCATGATACAAAAGATATTGTCTTTTGGCAGAGTGGTTATCGTATTGAAAAGAATCTTGGGTATTATTTAGAAGAATTATTTTTTTTTCATTCCTCTTTCTATATGATTATTTTACAGCCATTGTACTGCATCTGCACTGACAAATGTTTGGCTTAGAAGAGATGGATGTCGTGTAAGAGATCCCATTCCATTTTATGAATATTTCATTGCCTCTAGAATTTCATTATTCGATGCAGTATTTTTTAACTTCGTCAATTCCATGCGAATTTTTCACGAGTCGGATCGACAATATAGAGAAATTGTAATGAAAATTATTAGAGATTTTAATAAGACAAAATATTGAATTTTTGAAAGGAAGTAAAACCTTGAGTGTCGTCGATTTTTGGAAAATTTTTCCACCTCCTGAATCTCAAAATTCTTTCGTCAAACTTTCTTTCACCGTATCTACAATCCACTAGACTAGAAATCCCAATTCAATATTTTTTCAATCATATCTAACTACATCCAAAATATTTAATGCCATACGATATATATATACATGTTTTCGTTAAAAAAAATTGGAGAAAAAAAAATTCGCAGCAATTAAACAATTTCGAAGCGAAAGGATCGAGGAGTGAGGGATGATACATCGAGTTATCAAAGAGGAGAGAGAGAGAGAGAAAAGAAAAATGCCCGCGAGTATCATCGGAACGAACATCGCCGTTGAAAAATTCGATTATACGATGAAGCCCCGCGGAAAGTAGGATATTTCTGTTTTCCTGGTTAATCGATGTAGAAAAATCGGAATCTCTCGCGCCGGTCCTGCACAACGGGGGGATGAAAATTGATTCACGATCGGATCGCGTAACATCTGCGATAAAAAGTATGCGGCTCGCCGCGCCGTATCGAGATTTGCATATGGACCTTATCAGTTTATGATATTTCCCGCGCGGCCAATTGTACGGTTGAAATCGGCCCGAATTTACATTTCACTCGCCGCGCCGCTTTGAATAGACGAGTCCTTTTTTTTTCCTCTCTCTCAGTCGTCGCTCGTTGATTAAAAATGCCGAGCGTAATCGTTGGAGTAATTTCATTAAATCGAAATGCGAAAGGAGAATACGGACGGCATTTGTTTTCCCAAAAAAAAAGAAAAGGAATTTGCGTCGCGATTCTTTTTATTTTTGTTAATTTTATATACGGAGACGCGTGTCAATTCCTAGACTCTGATAAGATTATAATGTAACTCGAATTCAAGCTGATCGTTCAAGAGCAACGTTATATATATTTGTTTCGAAAGAAATAAAGTCGAAAGGAGGAAAAAATAAAAGTCGATTAATAAGAAAATAAATTCTAACGTCTACGTTGATATGCTCGTGGAATAATAGTGTAACGCTTTAAAGTTTTCCTTCCCTCTTTTTCTTTTTTTTTTTGTAATATTCAAAAGTTCCCAGCTAGAAAAATTTCTCCCCTTTCCCCCGGATCGAATTAAACGTTCGACCGCGTTTCCGCGACGTTTTATCTAATCAACAGGTACCAAATTCGCTTGGCGAATTGAAATTTTAAACAGCACGTTTCTCCGTAAACGAACGTGTTTCCACCCCTGGGATAACAAAACTAATATAATATTCTTTCCTCGAGAAAGATATATCATCCCTGAAGTGAATCTCGACGATATTCAACGAATAATGACAAAGCGCTTTTGCGCTTTTTATTTTCACTACTCTCTTTCTTTCTTCCTTTCTTACACAAAGAAGATAACCTGTTCCCAAGAGGGATGCTCGAAGTGGTTCTCGATGAAACGATGTGATAATGAAATTGACAATCGAAGCTTGGAGGAAATCGAGGGTTGGCTTTGACGTGTCAAGATTCCAGCGTTGGAACGGCAGCAGCTCGTGGCTCGTGGAAATTTTCAAGCCAATGAATTTCCCCTATCCACTCTATTTCATACGTATCCGGGATAGGGGAAGCGACGAGTGGCGCGGAAGGGGTGAAGAGGCGCGAGAGACACGGAGGAGGTATAGAGCGGCAGAACGGATGTACGCTTCGCGACGAAGCAGCCAGACGAGGAATCGGAAAGGGGATGAGTGAAAATCCTGAAGCACGATCTATGCCCAAGAGTACTTAATCTAATTCACCGTCGCCTCATGCATTTAATCACAGGCTCAAAATTCTGGCGTACGAGATCGGTTTGTCCCTTTCCTCTCTCTCTCTCTCTCTCTTTTTTCCTCCTCACTTTTCGTCGGCGGAAAAAGTGGATGACACGGCTCGTGTTCGACGATAAAAACACGACACTTTTGCACGCATTCGCAGTTCGAAGGATAAAATTTTTTTTATACTCGTTGCATCTCTGTCCACGTCGAAACTTAATTTTAATCTCTGGTGGTGGAATTGTTTCGACACGGTGGTGGAATTGTTTCGTTCGAAGATTTAAAATTTCAGGAATTGGGACAAAAAGTATCCAAACTTAATTTTAATTTCTAGTGGAATTGTTTCGAAACGAATCGTTCGAAGATTTAAAATTTCAGAAACTGGAACGAACTCTAAAAAGTATCCAAACTTAATTTTAATTTCTAGTGGAATTGTTTCGAAACGAATCGCACGAAGAGATTTAAGATTTTCCAGAGATTGGAGCAAACGTCAAAAAGTATTCACGTCGAAACTTAATTTTAATTTCTAGTGGAATTCTAGGAATTTTAGAGATAGAATCATTTTTAAAAACTTTTCCATTTTTTCTGAAGCTGAAGGAATATTAGAAAATTCTAGAGAGCACTGGACGGAGAGAGAGAAAGAGAGAGAGAGAGATATCTTATTAGATTTTTCTAAAATTGGAAAATAATCTAGAATAGAGTTTAAAAAATTTTAGAGAATTAGGATAGATTTTTAAACAGATAGGGTGAATTAAAGAAATATCTTAATTGGTTCTACTTGATAGATAGAGTCATTTTATTTTTTCTAAAACTAGAAACTACTAGGGATCTCTAGATGGAGATAGAGAAAAATAAGCTTCGATGGGAATTTTGTGTCCGGATAACTATCTCTCTAAAATCATCCCCCTTCGATTTTTTAAAACTACTTGGAATTATTACGCTCTTTATGCTTGTACACTCAAGATTTCTTTGTGAAAGAAAGAGAAGGAGGGAGAGAGAAAGATAGAAAAAAAGAAAAATTGAGACACTCGTAAAACTATTGTTTTGCGTTTGTCACACGATACTGGAGGATTAATTGATGCGAGATCACGCAACGGTTTTCACGCGTTTTGTAGGAGACTAATGAAAGTACCGGTGTCACCGTTTTATCTATAGTTTTCCCTCTGATTGCTACACGGGCAAAATATCGAGGATCATAGATTCTGGAATGAAAATTCTTCGTTGATACAAATACGGTTTATATCGGTTTTTCGCGTTATTTAGGACACTAGCGGCACGCGAGTTAATTCTATTGTAACTTTGATATTGAAAAAAAAAGTGGAGATAATTTTGAGACAAAATTGACAAAATTCCGTTTTATGAATCGTGACTCGAATCGAATATAAAAATTCAATTTATCTTTAACGTAGGATAAACATTTTATTTACCTCGAATCCAAATAACGAAAATAAATAACCGGTCCCGTTCATGATTTTACAAATAAAACTTAATAATATCTTGAAAATAATATTTACTTATGGAGATACTTCCCTTTCCTATTATTTACTTCAACTTATTTCTCTCTCTCTCTCTCTCTCTTTCTCTCTTCTTCTCTCCATATTCCATTTTCCCCGTTACACGTGCCCCTGTTATATTTTCACGATCATTTGACCATACTACGATGAATCTCGCTGCACGTTATTCCAACGGCGTTATTCCACGTGTGCTCGCTCGTGCATGCACCCGTACAATACAATCCTCAACGAGCGCACGCATATCCGGTATAGGATAAATTCCACGATCGATTTGAAAAAAGAAAAAAAGGGAAAAAAAAAGAGAAAAGAAAAAAATACGGAGAAGCAGGAATGGAAGTTGTTTCGCGCGTTGGTAAATTAAATTTAGCGAAGGCAGCGGGCGATACAGTGGCGCACAAGTAGCGCAAAATTCGATCGGGCGAAACTCGAAGCACGTACTCTCTCGTCCGCGCGTGCACGTACGATGTGACGAGTCGAGGTTTTCGTTCGATACGTACGAAGACGAGCTCCCATTCTCCTCCGTTGCTTCTTTGAAAAATTTGTTGTCAGGTGGTTTTCAGAAAATTCGATTCCTCCCCGTTCCCATTTCGCCACGATGTACAATATGCATGTATGCAAATTCACGCGCGTGTACGCGTGTTTCTCCGAATTTGTTTTCGAGGATCGGTCGTGATTAAGGATCAAGTTCGATATGCACTTGAGAAATCGAATTGGGGTCGATAGAAAATCGGTCGACGAAAATGGATCGCTCGCGGTGAGAATTCGATTAGCACTTGTGATGATTTTTCTTTTTATTATTTTTTTTTTTTTTTGAGAAAAATCGTATAAAGTGGTCCAGGGATAGGAAATATTGGAATTGTTGAGTGAGAAAATAAAATAATAGGTCCAGAAATTCTTTTTTCTGGGGATATTAATAATTTTTGTTCTTTTCGAAGTATGTAAAATATCGAATTGAAAAGATCTGTATCTTTGTACTTTGTAGATTTCTAGTTCTGAGTTAGGAATCCGAAGATGGAAGATAATTACGTTTTATAATTTCTCGTGGAAAGATTTTCAAAAGTTAGAAATTTCGTATCAATTTCAATTTACATTCGTTCGAAAATTTTGGATATAATATAAATTTCTCGAAATGATTTCTTCCATCCAATATACGCTTTAATAATAGTTAGAAAAGAATTCCTGTTGCGTTTCATATTATACCAAGAAACTCAATTCTAGTCCAATAGAGAGACAATTGGATCATATTGATCTAAATAGAAAGGCTAATTGAAAGTTGTTGACGCGAAACAATTTATATATGTGTGTGAATATAACGTATCAATCTAAATACTGAAAATTAATAATTTATAAATAGTTGCCATTGATATTATAGAGTTCTATGACGCGATACTAGCGCCACGTGACAATTAATTATTCCCTAGATTCCTATACACTTATTCGCTTATTTAACTATTTATCTAATCTCGTTATATTTTTCAAATCTTAACGTGAAAATTAATTAAACCAGTTATCATAACGTTGAATTAAAATTTCGAACAGAGATATTTCACGTTACCAATATCGTGTATAATTTTAACGGTTAAATTAATTCTCCTTCTTCAAACAGAAAGTTGCTATTTCCATTGCACT
>NW_006263547.1:339303-342780 GCF_000469605.1 Apis dorsata | reverse complement strand
CCCCTCCCCTTCCTCTTCTATCAAAAACTGATAAATTAATCCGTCGTTTTATTTATATTGGATCTCGATAGACGTCGAGGGTGACGACAGGGGGCGCGCAACTTGCTTGTTTGACTTCCATATATCATTGTTTTCGTATTTACTCACGTTCTTCGTGCTCGCCGTACGAACTGCCAATATTTATGCAATATTTGCTCGTGATAACGAAATATGACGGTGGGACTTTACGACATTTCGCAATGTTACCGAGTAGCCGAACAGTTTCACCGATCCGCTTCTAAACAACTGCAACAGTTGCCCCCTCCCTTTCTATCTGTCTCTCTCTTACTCTTTCTCTCTCTGTCTCTCTCTGCAAGCTCAACTTTGCTTCGAAATAAACCCGCTATTGTTTGCGAAATGCTTCATCGTTTCTTAATTTAAATCATCATAACTAGCAATGGGTTCGAGTATCTCGCGAGTCTCAATTTCGATAATTTAGAATTTTCCATTCTTTATTTCTCGATATTTATTTTATTATTATTTTCGATAATTATCTCTTAGCTAGAGAGAATCAAAAGATTAGATCTCGATTTTAAGGTATTGATATCGTTTCGAGTTTTGAGTTTTACAATTTTAATATTTTAATTTTTATCGAGAAGATTTTAATGAATCCTTGGAAAAATAAAATTTCAAACACAATCCATTTCCCTATGAATTCATCTTTCGTTCCAATCAAACTTCCCTCGCCTATATACAATCTAAAATTTCAAAATTATATCCAAATCTGTATCTCTTTTTCCCAATCAACCCCTTCTTCGATATATATAATATACACGAAATTAAACAAAATAAAATCCGAAACTGTATAATATATTTAAAAACTATATTTTATCACGAGCATTTCATTTTCTATTCAGAGACGTATTGCACTTGGACGCACTTGCCTCGTTTTTTTCCCCTCTCTTTCTCTCTCTCTCTCTCTCTCTTTTTTTTTTGGAAGCTGTCGAATATGTATATACGACTCGAACCAGTGACGCTGTGAACCATTTGGCGCATTCTTATAAATCTTTTAAAGCTGAAAGCACAGAAACATGAGGTTCGCCGGTTTCTAGCCGATCGTTTCTCTACCTACGTAAAGTCATAAATCATGAGCAGCCGTATTGCTTCGTTGCTCTATTGTGCCTCGGTTCAGGCGAAATATTTGAATATTTCATTGACCGACCGGGGGTGGATAAATAAAATAGAAGCGAGATCTTTCTCTCTCTCCCTCTCTCTCTCTCTCTCTCTCTCCCTCTCTCCCTCTCTCTCTCTCTCTCTCTCCTTCCCTTCCCCTCTCTTCTTCTCTCTCTTTCTCGCTCCTCCGCTCGAAATCATCGCTGCGGTACGATTTTCTCGCGCCGTTACGATCGTAATAAAGATAACAGTTCGTAACACGCGATGAAACTTTGCATCGGAACGAGCTGGTTTATATCTAGGAGCGAGATTGCGAGCGTGGCAAAAATAACGATATTTCTCGCCGGACAATAAAAGTAGCGGTGTCTCTGGGATACTTTTTACAAAAACGGTGGTTTTTGTTTGTTGGAGGAGGTTTTCTTTTTCGAAAGTTCGTTCGATGAAGTGAATTCGCGAATAAACGAATTAAAGTATTAATCGCTTAAGAAGAATGGAATTCTCACATATCCATACGTATCTGCTTGATCAAAGAATTATGGAACGAGATAAATCATAAAACTGACGATCGAAGGAGGAAATCCACGACTCGAGAATTTTTCCCGAACAATTGATATTTCGCACGGATGTTTCGACTGTAATAGTACAAACAGTAGGCGTGATTTTTATTCGACCCGTAATCTTGGATCACGATTCAGAGCTTCTCTCTTCCGCGAGATAAATCGATTAGCGCGGAAGAGTGGAGCGAGGAAGGTGGTGTATTCGACACGCGTGTAAAAGTGTTTCTATACGCGGACGATAAAATTCTCGAGATTACGGGCTTACATCGACGCCTCCTTTCTACGGCCGGAGGCGTTCCTCTTATCAGCATACTGCGAGCCGTGGATACAATAAGACGGAAATCTGGTGGAAAGAACGGATACCGAGCAACGGGACCGTGCCACACTATCGTGGAAATAAAAGTGGCGAGTAACGGCCTGAGAATAGGAGCGACACCGTTCCACGAACGTTGTAATATGCAATACGGGAGCAATCTCTCAACCGAGAGACCGAGATCGCACGAGCGGCGTTCCCTTTCCGCTCGAGGAGAGACGTGTCGTCGAGAAGCGGCACCGGGCTATCAGCTGCTGGACAATTGCGGGAAGAATCGGTTAATCGATAGACGATGGAGAGGAAGAGTGTAAGAGTAATCTTTGTTGGAGTCAAATAATTGTAGTTGATGATGGATGGACGAGAAATGGACATTAATCTTTGTTGGATCAAAGTAAAAGGATTATTGGATTGTAGTTGAGGAATTATTATGGAGAAACGTATTAAGCCTTTGTTAGGCTCAAATAATTGTAGCTGATGTATATTCAATCCGTAAGGATAAGGAATATTCATTAATCTTTGTGGAATTTAAATAATTATAGATGATCATATAAGGGAAAGAATGAATGTTAATTCTAATCGAATTTAAATAATTATAATTGGCTATTATATTCAATAGACAAAAATGTGCATTCTTGATGAATCCAAGTAATTGATCATCAGTCCATGGATAAGGAATGTATATTAATTGTAAATATTTATAGATAAAAATGTGTATTAATCTTTGATAAATTCAAATAATTAATCATAAATCAAAGAATCAATTTAATTATAATTAGTCCATAGGACAATTAATTATAATCAGTCCATTGGAATGCAAATTATTGGATTCAATCAATTATAGATAGGCAATAAATATATATTAATCTTTGCTAAATTCAAATAATTATAACTAATCGTGATCACAAGTCAAAGAGTCCGTAGAGAAGACTGTGTATTAATTTTTGTTAGATAATTATAAACGACCATCAGTCGATTGACAAGTCCAATTAATCCTTGCTCCATGCATCCAAACATGGTTGAACAGTCAAGTTTATGTAAATGCATCTCGGCCAGGCCAAGGCTGTTCTTCCGGCGTGACATTACTTTTCCTCGCCGTTGGATGACGTTGCAACGGCCTCGGACTCGTGATGGCCATCATCAATTACCGAAGACATTGATAAATCCGGCGACATTGTCGTGGAACCTGGTCCTTCTGCAGACCTTGTGCGAGAGGTGGTGCATTCAAGAGGGTGTACACTCGAGGAGGATGCTTGTGGCGTTGAAGCAAGGAGGTTCTATTTGATCGGGTCACTTGACGGGTTGCCTACTACAGGCGGAGTCGATAGCCGAAGAGTTTCGAGCCTGATAGATTTTCAGAGTCTAGAACGAACGGTTTCCATTGAATTTCCCCCCTCCAATTTGAATTTACGAGTCGAAGAATACGTACAAGAATCAAGCTCGCTTATTTTACATTAG
>NW_006263547.1:326299-339183 GCF_000469605.1 Apis dorsata | reverse complement strand
AAAAATTTTAAATTGTCCATCAAGGAAGAAGACGAAGAAGTATAGAAAAAAAAAAAAAAAGAAGAAACTCCATAATAAAAATACTTCGTCAAACAATCTAATCTAAAACCTTGGAAAGAACCAATTCTCCAGGATGATACAAAAATAATAATTCAAATTAAATCTCAACTCATCCCAACCAATCCCTCTAACAACCCCTCTCCCCTTTTCCCTTTTACCCGCCAAAATTCTCCTCGACTCTCCCTCCCTCCCTCCTTTTAACGAGACACCGACTTCCTCCTAGACGATTAAAAGTTGAACTCGTTTCCCTTCCAGGACCCAGTTCCTCCCTCCCCTCTCCTCAGCAAATTTCTCCTCCTTCTCAGTCGAGATAATACGGAAAGGGTTTAGCCTGCGAAAGGATAGGAAGAGAGAGGGGCAAGGAAGGAGAGGAAGCGGTTTATAGGCCGGTTGACGGGGTGGCCAACGGGTGGGGTGAGTTGGGCGGGTGAGCGGGCTAGACAGTAAAGTTCCTTCTTTGTCGGCTGGGCTCGGTGAATAGCGTGCGGAGGCAGACGGACGGGTTAAATTTGCATGGACGCTTGTCTGCGTTTCCAATTTCACGCATGCACACATCCAACGGTACCGATAATAAACGGCGCCAGTTTCGGCATAAATCAAGGCCACAAATCCTGCCGCGCCTTCGTCAGTTCGGGTTCCCCCTTCAGGATATATTCGCGGACTCGTTTGCACGCACGCACGCATCCTTCTTTTTTTTTTTTATTTTCTTTTCTCTCTCGTTTCACTTCATCCTCCGAGCGAGCACTCCTCCTTTCCACTCCTCCTCTCTCCCCTCATCGACAGACGGATTAATCCAACATGGAGAGCTAAACAAGCAGAAAGTACGCTTACCTGGCCGTCGTTTTCGAGAGGGGAGAGAGGAAATATCTGTAGAATTTCACTCTCGGCACATCGGTAATCCTCTCTCTCTCTCCCCCTCTTCCCCTCGTTAGGCCGTTTGAACTGGACGTTTGAATGGCGCGGCTTATTAAGATCCGTGTTTTTCGTGGCGGCGGCCCCAGTTTTTTCCGGATCGTTGGCGAAAGAGCGATGGGGATACCGATACTGTTAAGTATCGCGCATTGTTAGCGCGGATTACGCCTGTTTTCGCATTTTCCACCATCATCGCTTCTCGCTTCCTTCGCTCTCTCTCTCCCTCTGTCTCTCTTCCACTCGTTATTTTTTTTTCTCCTCTTCCTTTTCCTTCTCTTTTTCATTCTCCTGCTTCTCCCTCTGGAATTTTCGTTCGTTCGGAGTCTTGGAGTAAATGGTTTCGAGAAGCGAGTAGAGGGAGCGATTAATGGTGTCCGTTGTCAGATTATCCTAGAAAGTAGTTTCGGGTAATCTGTACTGTTTTCGTTTTCGTGTGATTCGTGGGGTGTTTCGCTTCACCTAGAGAGAGGGAACTAGGTGAAGCAAAGTTTAATTTCTTTCTTCTCCCGCGTATACATATTTGTTTATGCAAGATGAAAATTTATTACATTTGCCCTTGTAAATACTTGTAAATTACTTGAAAAATTGAATTCTTCGGTAAAATGAAATCCTTTCTAATAAATAGTAATACAATAATGCAATAATTCGTTCAAAAAAATTGAAAATATCTTCGAAATCTTACCTACAAATTTCACAAATCTTTCGTAAATCGATTCAGAATTACCGACATCGATCAAGAATTAAATTACGAAAGATTGGTTAATAACAGTCGCCTAATCAGAAAAGATCCCATCCCGTCCATTTCGCAATTAAACAAACGTTCGAATCCATTTACGAAACGGCCGCAAAATTTCGTAAACGCAACCCCCGTTACACATACGCATCGTGCCACAGCGTGTTTGAAACCGTGTATTTAACCGGCGCAAGCAGAATTTTCGCGGTTACCGTATCAATGGACGGCCGCAATACACCCCCTCATTAACCGTTTTATGATGATCCAACCGGTTCGAAACACGGTCCCCCGCCGCCAATAAATCCTCTCTCTCTCTTCCCCCTGCCCCCTTCACCATTAACCGTTAAAAGAAAGAAGCGTGGCCCGCGATACATCTTCCTCCCCCGCCCCCGGGGTTGTACACAACCCCGCTCGTTATAACTGCGAGCGATATTCAAATCGAGGCTGATTGCGTGCCGGCATTTTGTATTCGTGCCGTGTACAAACTTAGTTACCGAGGGATCAGTTCCGGGGAAGACGGCGATTGGGGTGGAAACGTAGTTTGGACGTGCTTTGAACGACGTCTAATTTCTTTCGGCCATGATGAACAAAGATTCCTACTACTATTTTTCTTTCTTTCTTCTTCTTCTTCTTCTTCTTTTTTTCTCGGATCCCTATCTTCGCGAATTTCTCTCTCCCTTTCTCTCTCGAAGTTTTATACTTTGAGCTTTGGTTTTTTTCTTTTTTTTTTCTTTATTCTTCGCGACTTAATGGAATCTCGATATATTTGTACTCTGATTATTTTATAATTACAACGATTGTCGTAAGAGGGAGATGAAATTGTTGGAATTTAAAATTCGCAGCTTTAGAAAGTATGTTGCGGTGCAGAAAAATGTACAAGGATGGGAGATTAGTAAAGAGTTGGGATTAGAAATTAGAAAAAGTGGAAAATTATTTTCCTATTAGAACATTATTTTCTTATTGATTCGGAAGTTTGAATGTGTATTTTATTTTTCGAATAGAGTTGAAAAATATAAAGTTTGTAGATATCGTGAAATTTATTATAATTTACTTTTCTTCTTCTAGAAACGATAGAATTTCAGATTTATCGAATGGTTGGAAATGTTAGATGGGATATTGTAAGTAAGAAGGATGGTATATAGTGGTTGAACGATATCTAAATTGGTATTCCGTTGGTGGTTTCACGCGCATACACACATACATATACACACACAGACAGACACACGCAACGAAGGATGAATAATCAATGTTTGGCTACATGGGAATATTCGTGAGACGATAATTTAACTCTAGGGTTCCCTAGAATTTCTTAGTTCTCCCTAGATCGAAGAAAGACGATAACGTATCCATGGATTATCCAAGCGTAGAGGCAAAAATTCTTTGAATCTTTTAAAACGTTATAATTCAAATAATTCTTGAAATATAAAAATACTTAACTAGAAATGAATCTTCCTCCAATCTTCCTCGTGAGAAAACGAGATGTTTTCCGCGTGAATGTAACACAGCTACGCTATTTTACGATAAGAAGTACGATGATAAAAATAAGAGTTGCCAAGAAAAGTTTAGTTATTCTTTCACGAATGGGTGGTAGAAATAAATAATTTAACGAGAAAGTTGCGATGTACTCTCCAACGATTCCCTTCTTGCGCAATACTTTGTATACAAAGGGAGAAAGTAAATGAGAATACGGATAACTAAACACATTTCGAGATATCAAACAAAAATCTCTTAATATGTTATTTTTCTGAAAAATCCCTCCCCGCATTTTCCTCTTCCCTGCAAGTTGATACGACAAAGTTTCATATTTTCTCTTGATATCTTGGCCAGTGTGTATACAAAGGGAAGGGGAAACCCTCCCTTTTGTCTCCGTGGCTTTCTTTTTAAACCGTGGAGAAGAGACCGTGGTAGGATTAATTCCGAGATAAAATTTGTTCTCCTCGAGATATCCTCCCTGTTTCTTAATTAAATCTCACAATTTCTTAAATTACTAGAGAACTGAACGTATATATATATATACATCCGTACAAAAGATCAATTCTAAATTGTTGAAAAGGTACCTACGTTCTGAATGCTAAACGTCGAGGCCGAGACGATAAGGAAAAATGTTAAGAGAATAAAGATTTCGTTTAAATTACTCTGAATCTTTTGATTATTCAACTGAAATGTTCCTCCATTCTAAATGTCGAATATATTCTACTGAAAACAATGAAAGATATTTTCTCAACTTACTTACCGAATTATTATTCCCCAATCCGCGTAAAAGATCAATTTTCACATCCATAAAATTATATTTTAATTAAGTTAAACTGCCGAAGAATCGGTGTTTTCTATTCACGATCACAGCCGAAGGGTGCATCGAAGCAACATCTCGAGATTGCAATCTGATTCGATGGTATTTCTGCTTGCTGCTCGTAAAATTTTAACTTCCATTTCTTTGCCGATAACAGAGACTTCCGTACACACCAGAGATACTTCTCTTACCGAAACTCGAAACAATTTACCGAGTTAGATCGGCTACGTATGACGTGGAATTTTTCTAACTTTCGCCAAACGCGTTTCTCCTCTTCTCACTTGAAAGAGACGGAACGGAGGCTTCGAGTTCCTCTTCGATAAAGGATTTAGCGCGAGTGGAAAGGAAACGATTTTAATTTTTCACGAAAATAGTACAATTTTCTGGATTCGCTTTGAAATTGTACGACGCAGGATCAAGGCGTTTCTTCCACTTGTTTCGCGATATTTGCAAAAATTGAACGATTTTTGTGCCCCTTGCGAAACAAAAGTTTAATTAATTTGTCAACGAATCGATTATTCATATTTGAAAATAAGTGTAAACAATTTTATCCTCGTTTGGATTTTACTTATCAAGACTTACCATCGCCCGTAAGCGATTTTTCCTTGCGTGAGAACAAAAGAAGATCAGGGAAAAAAATAGTCTCTAGAACCAGCGGAAGTTTATGCAAAAATTCGAATTAAATACGAAAATGCGAGTTTCGAAAAATCTATCGAATATTTCCGAGTTTAAAAAATTTTCATTATCCGTAATAACCTCTTTCCAATCCCTCCCCGATTTCGTCGTTCGACTCTCTGCGACTCAGGATACGTTTCCACGATACTCACTGAAAACACACAACGTAACGAAGGAGGAGGAGGAAGCGAAAATTAGAAACTGCTCGAAGCCGCGCGGAAACGAGAGCGGAGGAATAGTAAAATGATATTCTGACCCATTTAACACGCGGCCGGATTTGCACAGTGTCCCGTATGAATTGTCAAGTCGGTTGCATCCGCAGCCGAGGACAATTAAACGTCTAATTTTGGGCGGATGTCGGGCGCACAAGGTATTACGGTGATTCGAGCGCGACTATCCCCAGCTACTGACATACATCCCTCCCGCCGCAATCCTTGGTGGATGACGAACACACTGGTAGGAAGTGACAGTAGCTAATTAATTAGTATCAAATGTAATGTAGCTCCGCAACTGGTATTCCATCCACCGCCGCTTGTTACAATGGGAACGGCGTTTGATACAGCGGGGTGATTAAGCGCGTATACGGAAAATCCTGGCTGGTTCGCTGGTTGGCGGATGTTGAACCCGATTTAGGGAGAAATTGGCGGGCAACACGATATTTCTGGTTGTAGACTGTTTGTCATCTACTTTCATTCATTCAATCGTGGTATTTCGATATTTTGGTCGAATCTTTGACGGTCATTGAAACTCGATTCTTCTTGGTGGATAAGTTGTTAATTTTTGAGTAGCTGAGCAGTTGAAAGAGTTACGATTGATTGAATCGGATTTTTCTTATTCTCGAGGAGCAAATGCGAAAATCTTTAATTTTGTAATCTTTAATTGGATCGTGGTATTTTGATATTTTGGCCGAATCTCTATGGTCAAACTCGATTCTTCTTTGTGTGGATAAGTTGTTAATTTTTGAGTAACTGAGAGAGTGGAGTTATGATTGATTGAATTTTGTCAGTCAAATTTTCCTTATTCTCGAGGAGCAAATGCGAAAATCTTCAATTTTGTAATCTTTAATTGGATCGTGGTATTTCGATATTTTGGTTGAATCTTTATGGTCAAACTTTTTCTTTGTGTGGACGAGTTGTTAATTTTTGAGTAGTTGAGAGAGTTACGATTGAATCAGATTTTCCTTATTCTCGAGGAGCAAATGCGAAAATCTTTAATTTTTAAAATGATCGTTATTATTATTAATTGTATCAATAGTTTGGAAAGGTTCTCCTTAAAGTTGGGAGGCGAGTTAAAATTATTGGAAAGGCGTTTCAAAGATTGGCGCGCTGTCTGCTTTTGAGTATTGTTATTCGAGATCGGTAACCATTGGGAATTTCGAGTCTTTCGAGCACACTCGTTTAAATATTTGGAGAGTATTTGGTGGAAAAATATTTGACTTCCCTCTCGACGTGTATCGCAGATTTCAGCTGTTTCGCAAACACCTATTCCGGTGTGTAACGGTTATTCACAGTTAATTCGATAAATCGTTCCGATAAACAGGAAACAAATCCTGCAAATTGCACGATGATCGATCAAAATCCACAATTTTGATTTTCTTCAGATCTCTTTCCATCTTCCTATTTATAATCGATATTGCCCCGTTAAAAAATATTTCTCCATCTATAATCGCGTGTAGAAATCGAACGAAATACATCGTCAACTTTTCAACAAAAATTATAAATTTTAGATACTTATTTTTACTTACACTAAAAAATTTAATTCTCAAAAACTTCATTTTTTCCATTTCCATTCGTTCAAAGAATATATATATATATACTCTCCGTAAATTTCTCTCAATATCGCTTCCTGGTCGCAAATTAAAAGAACGCCAATCCTATTTGTATCCGCGGAATGCAGGCCCTCGCCACTCTCGAATTTAAGACACGCGGCCACTATAATTAGTCGAGGCGTGAGAACGCGAGGTTTCGGGCTACCGGTTAAACAGGCTATTAGCAGCACCTGTTACGTGACATCGTCGCGTCTTGGACAGTATTCGATGTCGCGGTTTATACGCGATCTTCTTCCCTCTGGCGTCGCTCAATGCGCAACCTCTTTCCTTCTCCCCGCCCTTGCGCCTCTTTCGCACTGAGCTACACTTATATCGCTACACTTGCATACCTTCAACTTCACATTTCGATCGTATGAAAACTGTTGTATTTTTCTAATATATATATTTAGGATCAATTTCATTTCTGATTTGAATATTTAATCAACGCGATAATTTATATAAACCATAAACACCAAACTATATCATTATACAATAATATGCTATATTAAAAAATTGTAAATCGTAAAAATTGTATATTATAAATATAAATTTATAAATATTATTATAAATATAATTTAGTTATATTTTATATATAATATTATATATATTTAGTTATAATTTAATTAATTATATTATTATTATATAATATTAATTAATAATATTTATAATTAAATAATTAAATAATTAAATAATATTAATATTATATAATATTATTATAAATATAATTTATAAATATATATATAACATTGTATATTATAATATACAACACGGTGCCTCGNTTTACGGCTCCGATACGCCTCTCCTTTTCTCTTTTTTCTATCCTTGTTCGAATTATCGCACTCAAGGTAGCGAGTAAAGCTACCTAGTAGCGAGATTATCTTGTTTCGAACAGAAGTAAAACAAATATATCTCGAATATTTATATTCGTGGATGAGGATATAAAAATTGTTTTCTATATTAATATTACGAAATTATGTGTAGCTAATATATAAGTAATGCAATATTACTGATATTAAAATATTAATATAATTAATATAATATTATAATTAATATTATAATATTAAAATATTGTAGGACGAATAATTAAATTATCGGGAGGGGAAAAGATTCGGATGTTAGTTGGTCAAGATTCCCCTTTAAAATTTGCCTGGACGGATAAGGTGTGGAAACTTTTCAATTAGATTCCAAGTTACGCGCAACACACTTCGTCATCCCTTCGCGCCTGTTAACCGTGTTCTCCACCTCCTCCTCTTCGGTAATATCGGAAAATCGAGTTAAAACTAGTAGTTGGAGCGAGTAGGACAAAGAGAGAGAGAGAGGGAGAGGCATTTTGATCGGGCGCCGGGAGGCCAATGGCCGGCGGCCTCTACCTTAGCCAAGAAATTTCCATAGATCCTTAACGCGTCGGTGGAGTGTACGCAAAGCGGCACAGACTTTGCGGTAACGGGCGCGTCGTGCATCAGCCACAGGTGCCTTCTCTCACCTCGACGTACTCGCCGCGTTCATGGCTGTTGTAAAAGCGTCGTCTCCATCAAGCCGCCGTATCGGCGCAACCCTTTGTAGCCTTCTCGCTGTCGCACGCCCATCACTCGGGATGAAAAGCGAGGGTATCGTTGTTGCCACTCGGTTTCGAGCAACGCTCGATCACGGGACGTATGGATTTTTGCCGAGATTAATTCTAGAGATATTGGCGCATATTTAATTTTTTTCCAATTAAAAATTCTTAAAAAAGAGGAATCGAGGAAAAGTATCTTTTAATAGTGAAAAATTTCCATGATGGAACGAAGGATTGGAGATTAATCTTAATTCTAAAGATATTAATATATATGTAGTATTTTGTTTTCTTTTTCAAATTGAAATGATTCTAAAAGAAAAGGAATCGAAGAAAAGTATCTTTTAATAGTGAAAAATTTCGATGATGGAACGAAGAACTGGAGATTAATCTTAATTCTAGAGATATTAGCATATATGTAGTATTTTCTTTTCTTTTTCAAATTGAAATGATTCTAAAAAAAAAAGAAATCGAAGAAAAGTATTAACAGTGAAAAATTTTACTACGATGGCTGTTTTTTGAAAATGATTATAACGAGAGAATATTATATTTGGAGAGAATTTAGAAGTTTCTAAAAAAAAAGAAAGTCAAAAATGATTTTTGAAGAGAGTTTCTGAATTTCATTCGATGACAAAGCAGAGCCAGTTTCTACTTTTGATGAACGGAGGGAAGGCACGATTCATCCATAATGGAGCCGACAGTGATGGCCAATAACAGTGTGAACAGCTGCTCGGCTAACTAAGTTTTTCCGTATAATTGTGCACGTTCAAAAGTCATCCTTAGAAATATTAAATATTATTCATCCATCTGATAACTTCTGCAGGGGAACAGAATTTTTTAAATTCGTATTTTAGTCGATTACGTAGCATCGTGAAAAACGCCTGAGAATCTTCCATCAGTCTTAACTCAAAAATACGTTTCTCGTGTGAATCTTCCTAAACGAATCGTAAATATTCCATTTCAAGAAATGGCCTCTTATAATCTGAAGACAAATCGAAATCTTTAGTTAGAATCTTAAAATTAAATTTGCTAAAAATGAATCGAACGCGTATACGTACAAAATATTTATTGGATCACAACATCCCTATTCGACTCAAAATTCGAAATTTTTTCTCGATCGAAATTCCACTTTGTCTCGCAATAAATCGTTTTCAAATATAGGTTAACGAGTCGGTACGGTTAAGTAGAATAATTGTCGGGATTAATCCGAAGAGAGTTGGGGAATTTAATGAGGATTAATCGAGTTGAAGACGCGTGATGGATGCTTGGATGGACAATGCGAACGTTGGTTAAACGTTTCCAACTTCTAACTTCGTCCCCCTTTGTTTGTCGGCGCGGATGAAACGCGAATTTTGACGGGGTGGGAAATTTATAGCTGCGCGGCGAAGAATTCGTTAATGGAGAGGGGGAGGATTCGGTCTGACTCGTGTTGTCTTTGGAAATATAATTAACGGCCGGAAACCCGAGACGAGGGAAGTCGTTTCGCGACTGATGTGATGGACCGTGATGATGTTGAGCGTGTCTAATGTCCCCCCCCCTCCCTGCGAATTCAATTTAGAAATCTCTTAGATTGTTGCGACGATGGCAGAACAATAGAATCGCGAGAATTGTTATTTACGAAAAGGAAGAATTTGAGAAATTTTTATGCGTTGTAATGCGGAAGAAATAATAGTGGAATCGTGTGATATTTTTCCAGAGTTTAATTTAGAAATCTCTGAGATCTAAGAATGGAAGAATGGTAGGATTGAATAGGAGAGTAATAAGTTTATTTATTATTTTAAGAAATTAATTATATTTTTAAGAAATTTGTACGTTTATTTTCAAATTCATCCATCGATTCGAAACGAAATATCTTTAGAGTCTGCGTGTTGAACATTGAATACAGTCGCTACATGAAGCATCGTTACGCTCGAGTGGATGAACTTCAATAATCATCTGTTTTAAAATCGTTTCTGGTTAGAGAGAGGTTTAAGTAAGAGGTTAAGTATCAAAACCTTACCTCTTTCCTCCGTATTACGTATTCATTCACGAATTTCTTAAAATTACTCATCCGCTTTAACTCTCTCGTTTCAAATATTCGAAACAAAATCCCTCCTCCTCCCTGAAAAAAAGAAACAAGACAAATTATTAACAAAAAATTCTTTTACATCAATAACCCCCCAAGAAAAATATCGATCAAAATTTAGTCGATCGACTTGTTACAATTTATCATCGCGAAAGAATTTGTATTAATTTCAATAATCCGCTGAAAAACGTTAACGATATTATTCCATATGCGCGCGCAACAGGGTAAATTGGACGAAACGTGTTTGTTTATCGGGCGTCACGGAATTATAGGAAAAGTTGATCGAGAGCGGGCACAGTTTTCGCTTACAATGGGCTAGGTTGGCAAAACGGCACGGGATCCGAGCGTGCGAGCGATGAGCACAGGCGATAAAACCAATGTCGACAACCAACACTGTTCGCAGTTTTATGGGGTGTCGGCTAAATACAACGCGGCGCGCACACCTTAACAACTGCCGCGCGACAGACGGGGGATAGAAATACGGCGGAGAGCGCGCCAAGTATTTCCATTCTCTGCGACGGATGGACAGCGTGCGCGGGACAAATTTACATCCGTTTAATCGAATCGTTTTAATGGCCCGAGGGTTCGAAAAACGATATGTACGATCATCGATTATTAATAACTAACGAGATGGATTAATTAGTATGTTAATCCTGCCACCGGGTTGGTTCATAATTCACCTCGATTAATTTTTTTTTTCCTTCTTCAAAGAATTTGTCGTGTTATTAAAATTGTGAATGTAACTCGTGTCGAATAATGGAAAGAGAGTTTGAAGAGTTTGATGCAAGAATTGAAATATATAATTATAATTTCTATATAAAACGAAATTTTCGATTCTGGTTAATAAAAAAATGTTAAAGAAAGATTTTTATATAGTTAAGGAAGTTTATCAAATTCATATTTTTACATAATTCTTTCCCCCCTCTGGTTTAAAATTTTAAATTTTCTGAATTTAATTTAATTTCGTAATAATAATAAGTGACAATTACAATTTCTTTTCGTACTTTTAAACTTCTTGATATTCTTGAGATGACAAAGTCACGTTCTCTTCTATCTCTTCTCCACGAGACCATTGCGAGGTAACAGTGACATTCGATTTTTCTCGTTGACACTGAACCCTCTTTCCGCCCGTGGAAAAAATATCACTGCGAAATATAGTGTGTATATATATATATATAAAAGAAGAAAGACCTTACATTAAGCTTGCTCCACGCTATTAAGTTTAAGCAGCTTCCACCGTGGAAAAGCTATGGCGCTAATAGGATATACTCGTCCTGTATTTGTACCAAGCGAATTTAGATTTACCGTCTTCTTAATGTTTCTCGTCGTTTCTTCGCCTTTCGCTTTTTGATTTTAGAGATTGGCGAAATTTTTCCATTAGGACAACTTAACTATTTAATGCCATACGTCTGTGTAAAAAAATGTTGTTACAAACAAACGTTTGAAAATTCTCGAAATGAAGAAAAATAAAATATTGAAAATTTAAAAGATTTTTTTAAAAAATGTGGCTCGCGACTTTCTCCCAAATTTTGATCTTAAAGGTATAAATTAAGCTATCGAGTTTCTTGCAAATCTTAAATCTTTATTTCCTAAAAGCATCTTC
Organism: Apis dorsata; assembly: GCF_000469605.1. NCBI lineage: Eukaryota > Metazoa > Arthropoda > Insecta > Hymenoptera > Apidae > Apis > Apis dorsata. Next base: position 327,486 of record NW_006263547.1, on the reverse strand, counting down.
GATTTTGTTCATCTCTCGATATTGGAAAATTTTTATGAAATATAAATTCTATGATCTTTTGATTGCAGGGTCGAGTTTGGCGACGGAATCGAGGATTCTCTTTAAGACGTAGATTGGGTCTGTAGACGGGTTTATCAGCTGTGCATGTCCGAGTTCACTGGTGAGTTTCTCCAATTCTGTTTAGAATGTATTTCCACATTCGTTCATCGACGGTTAACCGTGGTTGAAATTTTGGAAGAATTATCTTGAAAAGTAACGAACAGATTCGTGGTATTAGAAATTATATTTACGAGACGCGCCCTACCTTCCTTTGTACTTTACGATCAGCAGTAAAGTCTTGTGACGTAATATCGATAGTTTTAGTTCCCGATACCGCGCTCCGAGCCCGGCAAATATAAACAAGAAATCGCATGTTTGCTTATCATTACAGCTAATATATTATATCGATCGATGTGAAACACGTAGAAAATATTTTCTGATATTTCTACTAAAACAAATTTTTAATATAATTGAAAATGTTGGAATACTATCGTTGAACCACTTAAACACCGTATTTTCCCTGTTTCTGAAAACTCTTCGTCTCATAATTAAAAATTAATCTTCAGTACTCCATCGAAAATCTAAAGATCTTCCATTATTATAATCGAATATCGAAATCCGTTCAATTTTTGCAAAAATTTCTTTTTAACGATTCCATTCCTAAAATTTCTCTCGGATTATTCTCTCGCGTCACCCTTTTGCCAATTTTCCAACGATCGTGTTTCCGGGACGGAAAGTGGGAGAATAAAGGTTAAGGTCAGTTTGGAGGATCGGCGAAGAGGCGTGGAAATTGAGAGTACGAAAATATCGGGGCGCGATTTAAAACCCACTCGAGCGGGCGATCGGGCGACGAGCGGGAAAAGTCGAGAGGGAAAAGCGCGATATTGAAACGAGAGAGCGTGCGTGCAAGGAACGTTCGCATCGTGATCATCGAACGATAATCGGGGAAACGAGTAGAAGAAGTTTCAGAAGTTGTAAAACGGGAGTTTATGATTCGAGATACGTCGTGGCCGACGGTAAACTGCTTTATTACAGCATCAAAGGGAACATTCACGAAAATTGGTCACGCTCGTAATATTATCGCGCATCGTAACGCATTAATATCGTGTCACGGTATATTTCATACCTTCTCGTATTACTGTTGTTTA
>NW_006263547.1:322571-325830 GCF_000469605.1 Apis dorsata | reverse complement strand
TATATATATATATATATATATATATGGGCGTTGTGTGTTTAGCAATGTGTGTTCAGACAGGAAACGGATATTTGTCCATTGTAATTATCCGTGTTGTGATATCGATTATGAGACTATCGTGTGTGCTCGGCTATCGACGGTAGAATTTAAGTAATTCGTTTTTAATACGTGATCGAATCGTTTATAATTAGAAAAACTTTGAATCGTTGTAACGTCCAAGATGATTCTTTGTTAACGGATGAGAGTTAGAGGCGTGGAACTCTTTTGAAACGCATTTCGATGTAGTTTGATACGGCTCTAGGTTTCCAATTCCATTCACCTTAAATCCGACGAAATCCTATTAAAATTAGGAAAACTTTGAAACACCGGTAACTTCGAAGAGTAATACGGTAATTTTCGCTCGACGAATGAACGATCGTTAGAAGCGCGGAATCGTTCCTTTTGAAACGGTTTTTTGTTTATCTCGATACGACTTCCGGTTCTCGAGATATCATCATATAAAATATAATTCTATAATATAATTTCTAATCATTTTTAAATCCGATTAAATTGTATTAAAATTAGGAAAATTTTGAATTTTTGTAACTTTGAAAATAATAAGTTTTGGTCAACGAGTGAAGGATCGTTAGAAGCACTGAACTTTGATCTTTAAAACGTTTTTTCGTTTATCTCGATACGACTTCCAGTTCTCGAGATATCATCATATAAAAGATAATTTCGAATTATTTACCTTAAATCCGATTAAATTGTATTAAAATTAGGAAAATTTTGAATTTTTGTAACTTTGAAAATAATAAGTTTTGGTCAACGAATGAAGGATCGTTAGAAGCATTGAATTTTGATCTTTAAAACGTTTATCTCGACTTCCGGTTCTCGATATATCATCGTGTAAAAAATAATTTCTAATTACTCATTTTAAATTCGATTAAATCGTATTAAAATTAGGAAAATTTTGAATTTTTGTAACTTTGAAAATAATAAATTTTGGTCAACGAGTGAAGGATCGTTGGAAGCACTGAACCTTGATCTTTAAAACGTTTTTTCGTTTATCTCGATACGACTTCCGGTTCTCGAGATATCATCGTGTAAAGAGAAGAATAATTTTTGATCGTTTTATGATCTTTGTCCTTGTTATTTATTCTCGCTCACTCCTCCAGACGTGGATTTTGGGAAAAAATAGGATTTCAGGGGAAGAATGGAGGTCACTGAATCGATTCACGATCTCTACATTGCATCTCAAAATTCTTATATCTCGACAACGAAATGAGATATCGGAATGAAACAAGAAGCAGCTTCGATGCTTTTTTAATTTTTTTTAATTCTGATTTTTACATAACCACAATAATTTCTGAACATCGATAATTCAATATTCGAACGCGTTCTCAAAAATCGGCCAAGTCCACGAACAACAATTAATCCCATCCATTCACTAGCAACAGATGTTCGAACAACTCTTCCCAAACTCGTTAATATTCACCCGATAAAAATTCATTTTTCAAGCGAAAAGAAAAGTTTCGGCCAAAGTTAACGTCCTCCTCCTCCTCCTCCTCCTCCTCCTGTAATGAAAAGAAAGACAAGTCGAAACTTTTTTTATGGCGAATTTTAACTAGAACGACGTCAACTCCTCCTCGACAGAAAGAGAGAGAGAGAGAAAGAGAGAAGGGGATCGAGTATTGGATTACGATGGAATGATTGCGCTCTTAATTAAAAGGAGAGGGGGAAGTGTTGGAACAAGCCCGGCCGCGTTCCAACCCCGAAAGGATTAACCCGCGTTATAGTCTTATTGTCAAGGTATCGTAAAACAAGGTGTGCGCGTTACCTTGGCGTTAATTCACCGGTTAAAGCAGTCGTTGAAATATTCATGGTGTTTGCGCGTGTCATTCGTTCAACGCCATTTCGTGATTCGTGCGTGGATGGGTTGGTCTCCACGCGTGGATACCTAATTTCGTAGCAAGTCTCTCTCTCTCTCTCTCTCTCGGCGTTAATTCTTGACTCGACGCAAGCCGAGTGTTATTGCCTTAATACCCTTATTTATATTCATCTCCTGAGAGGAGAGGTGACAGGGGCGGAGTTAACCCTTTTCGCAAAAAGCTCGGGGAGCTTTCGACAGATTAGAACGGAGCGACGGAGGGAGGATGACTGTGGTTTTTAACGTTTATTCGCGGGTAAGATAGGTGCTTTGGTCGAATTTTAAACTTGTTCGAGAAGGAAAAATTATTGTATTTGTCAATTTTTTTTATCTATTTTTGATTTCCCGTAATTCGAATCTCGAGTCGAGGGATCCGTTTAGAAATTCGATACACCCTATTTCCCTTGAAATTTACATATAAATCTTTATCTTCCCATTTACTAACTTCAAAGTTATTCGACTTCGAAGTAAAGTCGCGTATTGGAGAAGAATCAAGAGATCGAGGCGAGGGGAAAGGAAATTTAAAAATAAAAACTTTTGGATTCGTTGGCGTTCTCTAATAGGCGAAACGATTCGTGAAATTCCTACCGCCAACACTCGATTTCTCCCCTTTTCGGCGAAAAATAAAACGCGTGGAATCCTCGCGTTCGACACGGTGTATTTCATTAGCCGTAGCAATTAACCGCATCACGGCGGGAGCAAGTGAAAGGAAGGAGGAAAAAAGGAAAGAAAGAAGGAAAAAAAAGAGGAGAAAAGAGAGAGAAGAAGTTGGCGTTAAAAGCGTAAAACTGCGAAAGGTTGTCAAGCGCGAAGTTGCAGGTATCGGATGGAGGGGAAGGGGTAAACGGTTCAGCCCAGTTGGCTAACGCGGCGAGAGAAATCGATGGTTAATGGACAAAGTTGACACCGTTACAACATCCCGAAACTGCTTCGGGAAACTACCGACATTCGTTTCACTTAGGCTGCTTTGCTCGCTTCTCCTCCCTCTGTTTCATCCCCCTGCTTCTCCCTCTCCCTCTCCCTCTCTCTCTCTCTCTCTTCCTTTCTCTCTATCTGTATTATTCGATACACCTCTGGTGCCAGCTCGTTCGTTCGAGCTGGTCGACTTTCGCCGGTTACGCTGTTTTATGGGACAGAATGAACTGGCGTTCTTGCGGATTTTTTTCCATGTTTATTCGATGGTTGTTGACCGATGAAAATCTCGAGATACGTGTGTAATGGATTGTCGAGGTTGAAGGAATCGTGGAATTTGGAATTGTGGGAGTAACTTTTTTTGTCGTTGATATTATTGATGTTCGAATTTCCTGTTGATGATTTTACGGAATATCGATGAAATTTTCGGGATATCAA
>NW_006263547.1:318514-322368 GCF_000469605.1 Apis dorsata | reverse complement strand
TTTTTTTTTTTTTTGAGAGAGAAGAATGAATGTGAATTTTGTTTTAAGAGAGAGAAAGTGAGAGATAAATTTCTTAAATTGTAATTAGACAAGATTTGTTATTTCCTTCAATTTATATTTAAAATACTTCGTTAAAATTTAACGAGAGATATTTCAATCCATTCTCAAATAAGACGATTCTTAAACAAGTAGAATATTCGATTCGAAATGTCAATCCTATTTTCATCCATGGAAATCGATGATCGTACTATATTCCCGGATAATTAAAAAAAAAAAAAAAACAAATCTCGAATTCAACCATTCACAACAATAGCCAACTAACGATCCAAAATAATTAGCATCCCGAATTTAATTAATTTCAACATCAACCATCATCGTCCAACCATCTTCTAACCTTCGATTTCGATTTTAAAGACGGGGTTGCGGCAATTTGTGGTGGTCTTGAAAAATAGGGAAATGTCCCCCCTCACGAATCGTAGGAAAGCAATCAAGAGTCGGTCAAAATTTGGAGGGCCGGCCTAACGACTAGCCAATCTTGATCGGTAAAACGGTTTTCTGGCCATCATCAACTCGTTAGATTAACGGATGGCCCGCGCAGCCTGGAACTTCATATTACGTTTCCGCCCTTGTTTGTTTCCTCCTCCCCCTCTCGCTCTTCCCCCCTCCTGTGTCTCTCGTTTCCGACCATGTCCAACGATTCGCCACGTTTCACGATTTGTCGCAGCTAAATGCAATTGTCCCCCTTATTTCTTCGATAATTGCGAAATCGGTTGATGAAACTGGCCGGATACACCCCCTTGCCTTTTGCCTCTCTTCCTCCCTCCCTCTCCCTCTCTCTCTGTTAATATCGTGTGCATGCGTGTGTGTGTGTGTGAGCAAGGATGGACGAAAAGGAGATGGATTAAAAAGGGAAGATTATTAATCGTCGATCGGATTTGTATGGGAAACCGAGGGTTGACGGGAGTGTGTGTCGGATACTTTTAGATTGGAAACCGAGGTCGAATCGATCTCTCTTTCATTTAAGCGTTAAACTCAGCTCCGTCCATTTGCTTCCGATCGAAGCAAGACGACGAGGATCTCTTTTTTTTTCAGTTTTATTCCCCGAGTGTGAAATACGAGGAATAAATAACGATCGTTGCTAATTTTGTTCCGTTGGATTGTTTGTCGGTGGAACGGTTCAAGATGAAATTGAAATTGTCGTTATACGATGTCGTGATACGATGGCGAGACCCTCGTTGAACATTTTATTATTTTCTCTTTTCCCTCCACTCCGTTTAAATATTGAACGTGTGTTAAATCGTCGCTTATTCTTTTTTCTTTCTTTCTTTCTTTTTTTTTTTTTCTTTCGACAAGAAACGCAAAGATTTTTCCTCGGGTTAAATTAATTTTTTAATTAAATGAAATTTGTTGCGCGATATCAAAGCGAGGTATCAAAGATTTATTCCGTTTTGTTCTACTCCTGTTTCCGAATAATTTGGGAATAAATCGTCGGTTTGTTTCTTAATAAATAAATATTTTTTTAAAATAATCTTTGAAATTTGTTGTTTAAGTTAACTAAAGTTCTGAGGGAATAAAATATGTAATTTTTTTTAATAAAAATATTAAATAAAATACTGTTTAAAAATAAAATCTCTCATCACGATTTTTTTCAAGAATTCTTTAGCATCCCCTATTAAATTATTAAAATTAAAACAAGTCCCTCGCGTGTAAACGAAACTATCCCGTGGAAAGAGAAAAATTATATTAATCGTATCACTTTTTCAAATTAAAACCTTGTTGCATATTCCTCTTGAAAAATTATCGTGTTCCTACTCGATTCCTTATAGATAAACAAAATACTATCAACTGTCAAGTCTCTTCTTTAAGCGTTAAAACTCGTTAAAACTCTCACTCTGCGTAATTGTATTAGGAAAATTCTTCGATTTCTTCTTTAAGAAATTTAATCAAGGCGATTGAGAAATCTTTGATAATTATGACATTTCTCATGCTCTCGAACAGACTTTTTATTTAATTTTAATCATAGATCTGTTAATTTAAATCTTACTTGATTTCTTCACGATATTTCCACTTTGCTGAATACCTAATAATAATAAAAATTACATATCTTAAGTAAATAGAAAATAGGGAACGAAAAATTAAGAATAGTTTTAATTTAATCCAAACTTTGAAAGTAAATTAATCACAGACACAAATATCAACGATTCTTCTATCAAGCAAGGATAAAAAAAAAAAAAAGAAGAAAAAAAGAAAGGTCGATTTTTCAGCAATCGAGCGATGAATTTTTCCCAAATCGATCGAAAGCACCCTCGACATCTTCCACCCGGATCTCGCGTGATGGCCCCAGTTCGAGACGTAAAATTAAATAAGCTTCGGCTGGAATCACCGTGGAGGCGATTGTATCGCTTCCGTGCCCAACCTTGATCTCGTCTATTATCCCTTTAGACACTTAGCCGGCAAGTGTGTAATCCTCGACGAATTTGCATTTTTCCGCATACGAGCCGGCCGAGCACACTTTAACGCGCGACGCCCATAAGCTTCCGGTTACTTCTGCCAGAGGTTTTCCACGGATCTACGTAATGGTTCCTCTCGACTTGGCTGGATTAATTCAGCCGTTTTATGGCGGTACGCTTGTTTTTTTTCTTTCTTTTTCTTTTTTTTGTCGCGTGGAGAATCGAAAGAGAATGAAGAATTATTTTTTCAGAGAATCGTTTTTATTAGAATTATTGTCTATTTCGAAGAATTTTGATTGATTTGACGTACGTAAAGAGAATATTTTTCTCTGTTTTGGAATATCTTATATTATGGTTTTTTTTTTCTTTAAATCGTAGAAATCGTTCGATATTAAAAGAACGTCGATTAATTTCAAGAAAATGCGGATTAATTTTTGTTCCTTGAGATATTGCAAATAATTGTATACAACATCTTTAGAATTTCTATTACGCGTTATCGTTTGCAAATAATTTTTAAATAATTGCATTTTTCCCTTTGATCACAAAGGATCGTTCGTCGTAGAGGATTATTTACCGGGATGTGTCTAATGATCAAGTTAATCGATGAATATTAACTTTCCTCGGCAATCTGGCTTTGATCTCTCAATGGATGAGTTGATTCATTCATGCCGCGGAGTGAGAAACTTGCGGGCAAACTTGTTTACAACGTTGCTCGTGCTCGTCGTGGCAAAGGTTTCAACTCTATCTATTATCCGGTTGATTATAAAAAAACGTATTAACTACTCTTTGCATGTTAAAAATCTTAAAGAAAACACTTTCGAAAATCGAAAACAGTAAAAATCACATAATCACAAGGAACTTAAATTCTCCACTTTTTAATTATCATCATCATAATTCATTGATGATAATTTCGTTTATCCGCTAAAATACAAAAATTTTTATAAATTCGCAAAAACAAATGAATACAAAAAATCCCTACTTCCCAATTATACTGTCATTCATTCTTCTATAATTTCATCTATTCAAAGTACTCCTACAAAAATTCAAAAATCTCAAAATATCCAAACTCCTCTCCTCTCAAGTAAACACGAACAGAAGACTTAATAAAATTATAGGGAAATAACTACTGTTCCAAAAAATTTCCAAAAATAATCTTGATACTACTATTGATATCGCTCACAGAACAGATTATCCGGATAAAAAAAAAGGATAAGAAAATATAACTACGTCTCCAAAAAAGATACAAACAATGGAAAAAATCCCTCAACACCCCTCAAACTTAACCCGCCTCTTCGAAACTCGGGAGGAGGGGGAGGGTAACCAAGTCGATGCTCCTCTCCTCGCAAATAACCAGCGGAAACAAGGAGCAGGGGGAGGTTAGACTTGGATAGCTACTCCGGAAGC
>NW_006263547.1:315781-318231 GCF_000469605.1 Apis dorsata | reverse complement strand
CTGCTCCCAGCCCCCCCTCCCTCTCTCCCCTTTGTCGGCGATCGATCGCAGCGCCACCGCGCCAACGTTGCAATCGTCCGCCATTATATCGATCGTGGAAAAGGGGAGAGATTTACCGCGTGCATGCCACCCGTGCCTTCCACCAACATATGTCATGTTATTTACGAGCCAGGCATTACTCTCTGCCCGATTTACTATATTTTATGTTACGTGGATGGACTCGCAATTCTTTCGAATCGTTCCAACGCCTGCAATCCGGTCACGTCGATCGCGCGGGAACACGAAGTGCGTATGACGTCTCTTCGCGCCATGCCTCCATTATGTCAACCTCCTCCTCTACCTTCTCCAATCCAATCCCTCTCGTCCATTATATTTTGTTTAATCTTTGCGCGTGTACGTGTATATATATATATGTATTTTATTCGATCCAAGTTTTTCTCATTCGATTATTTTTCTTCGATCTTCGTGCCTTTCTTAAGGTTTCTCGGTATTTCTTTGGCAGGGTGGGTCGTGAACTTTTGTGGAATTTTTAATATTCTTCTGGTTATTTCTTTCCCTACTAATTTTGGAATCTGATTTAAAAAATTCGATTTTTAAGCAAAAGAGTATTTAAAGTATGTAAATATTTGTTAAATTTGTTTTGAAAACTCTTAGAGTTTTAATCTTATGTTGGTATTTTTCTATTGAAAAATACTAAAATTATATCTTGGAATTTTAATATTTATATTAGTATTTCTCCAATGATCTTAAATTTTAATCTTTCTCTTATCTTTATTCCGATTTTGATTTATTTTCCAATGATTTTCCATTACTTTTTCCCCCCTTTTTTCTATATATTCGAGGAGATTTTAGTCTGAATTTTAGAAATATTTGAGAGGATTCAAAATAGTAGGATCAAAGGAGGAGATGCGAGGGTTAGATTTGCAATTTTCGATAGGAATCGGAAGTCAAGCGTCTCGTTACCGGATGGAACGTGTAAAAATTCGGTGGATCAAGGGCTCGAATTGCATGTCGGGTGATTGAAAACTTGTGAGTGACGGGTTGAGAATGCATTCTGGTTCCCGGGGTGATATGGCGACATATATTATCCCGAGAGTCGCTCTTCTATTCTTTGCAATGACTGGCCGCCTTTCTCCAATGGTCACCATCAAACCTTTGAGATTGGTATCCTTGATCCATTGATATATTCCAGGGAAAAAGCTTGGAAAGATAAAAGTAACCTCTTATCAATTTTACTTTGGAATTCGAATTTCGTTCCAATTTCTTCGATTGATTAGAAGAGGATTTTTTTTTTTTTTCATTCTTCCAATAATTTTTCAAACTTTGTAACAAAGTCGGAGAGGAAAAGAGAGAGAGAGAGTTAACATGAAAATTTGAAGTGAACGCGCTCGAAAAAAATCGGGTAATTTTCTTCTTTTTTGAGGTTGAAAATTCGCAATTTGTATTAAAATGAATCTTCAAAATCTCTTAGCAATTTCCTAGCAAAAATTTTATCTCCACACTTCGAAGATCGATTCGTACCACTTCTTCGAATAATTTTCCAAACTTCATAAATTCAATAAAAAAAAAAAAATCCATGACTCGTCATCGAAGAGAAAGAATCATCAAAATCAAAGGAATTTTAGTTAAAAATATATTACCTTACACTGAACTCACTTTATATCTATATCTTTTTCACTTTTTCACAAATCAACACACATCAACAACAATCCATTCTTCTTTAACTCGATTCCCCCAATCATCCGTTTTAACGTACGAATCTTCTCCACAAAGTTAATCAAATCTCTCTCACCTTTGTGAAACTGTGAACGAGCGTTTTCAACAACGCTCGATACTTTCGGTTTATTAACGACATTACACCTGGCTAATATAATACACACACCCATACACACACAGAGAGAAAAGAGGGATGGGTAGAGGGATGATTGATGTTACAGCGGGGAGTAACGGACCCGAGTTCGAACTGGAAACATGCAAATTTAACAGGACTTATCCAAACTTGCTTCTAAATTGATGGAATAAAGTTGGGCATTAAGTAAACAAAGTAGCTTTGCGCTTACCGCGTAAAGTTCACGCAAATTATAGACCAACCTCTCCTATTATAAATCGGGCTTTCACGTTTAGGGGGGGGGTGAATTAACTCCCCTCCTCCTTCCCCTCCCCTCCTTGTATCGAGGTTGTGATTATGAGGTGCGCGCAAGTTTTGCTTTTCGCTTGTATCGGTTTAAGCCACGTCTTTCGCAATTATTTCGATCGAGGATATATCGCGCGATTTTCCAAGTTTTATCGGTTTTATGAGGGGGGAGGGGAGTTGAAAAGCTTTCCAAAGTTTGCGCGTTTAATCGGGCAGTAGTTTAATGATGTACGCGTTGTTCGTTATTAAACGTTAGAGGGGTCGAAGAAGGATCATTAATCATCGCGCGCTTAAGCGAATTGTTAATCTTTAATTA
>NW_006263547.1:314121-315593 GCF_000469605.1 Apis dorsata | reverse complement strand
TTTTTTTTTTTTTTTTTTTTCCTTCGAATTATTGGAATTTCGGATTTTCGGGGATAGGAAAATTTGAAATTTTGCAAGCGTGCTTCGAGAAAGTGTTTAATTCTTTATTATAACGATTAAATGTTCGAGTTGTTATTTTTAACTTTTTAGGATTTGAAAAATTTGGAGAGATTTCGTAAGTTAAATTTTATAAATTTTCGTTGATCGATTATCGTTTCTTGTGAAACGATTTTTATATATATATATATACTTCTGAATTTTCTTACGAAACAGAGAAATTGCAATTCAGTTTTATGATTGAAACGCTTTGTACGGGACGAAAAGCGGTTGCTTAACCGGCGAATACGTAATGCAGTGTAAAGGAAGGAATTTTTATAGCTGTTGCGCAACCTCTAGTTAACAAGAAAAGTGGGGAGGAAAGTTTTCACGATACAGAAGCCTAGATTTTTCGAGGTTTCGTCGACAATCTTATCGACTAGGATAAAGGATCGAGCTCGGTGCATATCCAATGGAAGAGAAATAACGCGGGATGGGTCGATTCGAGATGAGTCTCGAGCTCGCTTAAAAAGAGTTGCTCGTTTTAGGAATACATCGCTCGAGTGTGAGCGAGTATTGACATAAATTATACCTTGATTTTTCGTAATTTTTTTTAAAAGAGATCTTTGAAAAAGGATTCTCTAAATCCATAAAGTTTAAATCGTAGAACAGGAAATTTTTCCGAATTAAATTCTTATTTTCCAATTTTTACCTCGAATTCTCTAAATTCTGCCTATCTGTTAAAAATACATCCCTTTCTTAAAATCAATCTCTTTCTTATCAATTTATCCTCCTTCCTCCCCTCCATCATTTTATTTATGTTATTATAATAATTGTTATACCGTGCTCCATCACGAACGAATGTAAATTCAATCCACTTTCCCAACTCGTCGAAACGATATGAAGAAACAGAATCTGCAGAAGTTTTCCCATACAAAATCGGTCATCGCCACCGATCCAACCGATCCAACCGATTGTGTCACCTGTGCGAAAACTGCAGCACCGATTCGGGCCGAATAACTTTTAAAAAGCGGACATTTTGGAGCGGGGAGGGGGTTGCACGGTGATGACTTCCGATTACCGCGAATCGTTCTCGAAAAATACATTTTTGCCTTTCCTCCTCCCCTCTCCCATGCGGGATTCAACGGCGTGTCGGATGGCCGGCGAATAAATAGGGGAGGGGGGGCAGAAAACAGCCCCCCCCCCGTGTGTCGATTCGTCAAAAAACCGCGTCGAACCTGCGGGAACTCGTGTATTGTTGACGCGCGAAATGAGAATCCGGTAGGAAAACGACGCTGGTTCCACCAAAATGAAAAGTGGGATAAAAGGGAAATGGAGGATTTTTTTTTTCTTCCTTTCTTTCTTCCTTTTCTCCCTCTTTTTCGAGTAATTCGAGCACTTCGTTTTTCCAAGGGAATATTAAATGAATTTTTTTG
>NW_006263547.1:307803-313903 GCF_000469605.1 Apis dorsata | reverse complement strand
TGTTTTTTGTCGAATATTTTTTCGAGTTTTTTTTTTTTTTGTTTTTTTTTTATTGTTGTTGTTGTTATCGTTGTTGGCCAAGTATACGTTTGGGGATGATAGTGAGCATTCAGCGGTTCGCAAATGTTTGCCCGTGTTTGATCGAATGTCGAGGCTGTGTACGATTGTGTGTATATTCGATATTGTTCTTTTTTTTCTATTTTTCTATTTTTTTTTTTCAGATTTATAGCAGGGATTAATAGCAGCGATCTGATCGAATAGGGAGGTAATAAGACAAAACGATTTGGATTTTGTATCTCTTGTTTCTTACAATTAAACGAAAATGAGTCTGAGAACGCGTAATGAGGAAGGATTTCTCTTCTGCAAGTTGATTTTATTTATGTTATTATAATAGAATTGTTATTATAATATGCTATTATAATATTTCATTCCATTTTACTTTATTTCAATATTTATTTCGCTCGAAACGAAGGCGTTAAATACCATTGGGAAATAATAGATACGGGATATTAGCATCCGTGATATTCCGGGCATTGAACGAAAGAAACATCGGTTGTTATCGCGTGGAGGGAGAAATATGGCGTGGAAAAGTGTAGGTCGCGCGAGAAATTACCGCGAAACACCGGCCGGACCCGACAACTTTTTAACGAACTGATGAAGCGGATGCCTCACTTTTATCCCCTTTTCTTCCATTCCTCCTCTCTGTTCTTCTCTTATTTTTGAAATACGAGTCGGCCGAGTTGCCCATCCCACTGGGATAATTGAGAAAAATATAATGACGGGGCCATGTGGCGGCTTTGTGGCAAGCTTTGGACATGGACTCGAGTGGGACTTTGAAGAGGGAAGAATTATTATCGAGTCGAATCGAGTTTAATCGCCAACGGATAGTTTTATACAGCTCTCTCTCTCTCCCTCTTTTTCTCTCTTTTTCTTTTGTTATCCACGCTTTTATCCGCCAAACGATGCACGGTTATTGTTCTATTATCTTTATTACTTTTCGCCACCATTTCCACAGAGTATGTCCTCTTCTCGACACTTTATTTATACCTTGTCCAATTATTCTGTGCTCAATGCTTTTTTTTTTTTTTGAATCAAAAAAATGTTGATTCAAGCGATAAATATTTATTTTTCCACGAATAAATGGAATAAATGTATTTGACCGTTTTTCTTGAAAAGTCATAATCGTAGATGGATTTTAACGTAACGAGAAGTATTTTTTTTTCTTTTTCCACTAGCAAATGATAATATCGAACAATATCTTATCGTGATAAACTTCCTTTCCAATTTCCAACGACACAGGTGGTTTTCCAATTCCTTATTAATTAAGATCGAAAAAATTGAATTATATTTTTGGCATCGATATAAAAAATGTTTCCGAAATTTAACACCGATAAGAATGGAATAATGTCGAGAGTCTATTGGATTAGATTAGAGAAATAATTTCAAACGATAATAAATTTCGATAAGGGAGGATATTCCAATAATCGTTAATTACCTTGATCCACTTCTCGACGAGAACTTTCTTCTAATGATAAATCAACGCGAGACGATACAAAAACCTATACACGCTTCATCGAGCTGTGTGATGCATATTCACCGAGATTGTGCATCCGACAATGGAACAGCGTCGCGTACGCGCGTATAATTAGAGAGAAGTCGCCGTCCACAATATCGCGCCACATTTATTAGATTACGATCTAACCTCGCCTCCCCCATCATGAGGAAATTATCAGCAAGCTCAGCAAGCTTAGATTATTAAGCGGATAGCTATTATACCATTCCCCGCGAATTTGTTTCTCCTATTACGGCAAGAAAAGTTTCATCAGAAAGTTTAACTTTTCTCCCAGGATCGTTTGCCTCTTCTATCGTAAGAAGAAGAAGATTATCACTCGATTTATCGGTTCTCTAAATTAAGAAAAAAAAAAAAAAGAAACTGTACATTCCAAAATTATTTTAAAAATTATTATTAATCTTGAAATCTCTTCATAGATCATCCAAGTAGGGAAATTTCGTATCTTGAAAATCCTTGGCAAAATCAATATCAATTGCGTTTCGATAGGAATAGGTTAATCAGAAAAATCTTCTTCTTCCGTCGATGAAAAAAGAAGGAAAGAAAAATCCGTTCTCGAGAGGAACTTCAATTTTATATCGTAAAAAAAAAAAAACTACGTTTTGGAAATCCGAAAAATCACAGGCGTTGTAAAAAAATCGGCGGGGATATGGTGAAAATCGGGAGGCACGTTGGTGTGAAAAAGACCGTGATATAAATTTCTCTTGGCGAGTGTGTGTGTGTGTGTGTGTGTGGCGTGGGTGGAAAAGTTGCGTACTTCCCGGTTCAACTTTGCCCCGGTGCCAATTCGATTAGAGTCGGTAGGCGATAGCTGGCCAACTTTGGTTACAGCCTTCAACTTGAATTCGCAAGAGTTTAACTTGCTCGATTATCTTTGAGGCTCGGCAAACTGGTTCCACTCGAGCAGCGAAATTTTCCTCCTCGATTTTCCTGCTCGATATCCCTCTGCATTGCGAGGGGAAAAAAAAAAAAAAAAAGAGAAAAGAAAAAAGAAAATGCAAGAAGAGGGGTGTTTTATTTTTGCAATGCAATGGATTTTTGATGTGGAGGTTGATTCCGTTTATTGGATATCGTCAAGTGTGATTTTTATTTTGGTGATATAAGAGATAGGAAAGGAAGATATTTTTGTACGAATTGGAAATTAGATTTTCCGTGTGATTTTGGTCAGAAAAGGATTCGATGGAAAATTAAATATGATTTTTATTTACTTATTTTTTTGGAGAGGAGGGGATAGTTGTTTAAAAGATAGTTTTAATTCTTAGAGGGTAATTTTTCCTTTACCAGTGAGGGAACGAGAAATGGAGTTGTTGAAACGAAATGAAATAAAAAGAGAAATATTTTCAAAAGCGTTCTATTCGAGTTCGAAAACTTGGACAATTTTTGTGGAAAATTTGTCTTCTCCAAAAACGATTACGAAATAAAAATTCGTAATAATTATTATTTTTCCAGGGTGAGCGAAAGTTAACGGTGAAATGCGTGCGAAAATGTGGGAAAGGGTAACTAATACCCCCCCAAACCAAGAAATCCTCGGTTACTTTTATCGCGCACGTTTCCTCGATGATGAGATAAACGCCGTTCCAATTAATCAGTCTATCTTAATTACAAGCCGCAACCTTCTTATCACCGTTTTATCAAATCGACCTTTTTCTTAGATATCATCTCTCTCTCTTTCTCTCTCTTTCTTCGTCGTTGAAACGTGTAGATGGCTCGAACTACATATGTATGTACATGCGAGCCGTGCATTTATCTTCTTCCATCGTTCAACCAGCTAACCCTCCAACGAGTGCTCTGTCTATTTGGGGTGGTAGTGTTTAAACTTCATCGTATAACAATATTTGCATTTTCGTGACGCAACATTGCGAGAAACAGAATAACAAACTACCCACACACCCAGCCACCGGTTATTTGTTTTTTCTTGCGTAAAATTAGAACGTAAAAATTGAAAAATTCTCCCTCGTCCCGTCTCGATTCTTATCCCGCCGCGCCTTTCAATACTTTGCGATACTATTTTTCCTCCGAATCTCTATCGCTATCGCCCCTTAAAAACGAGTATACCGAGATTTCACAGCGAGAATTATTTTTAACCCGATGTTTCGATTTTTCATTCGGGACAGAATTGGAAGAAAGAGAGAATGGGCGAGATCTGGGGGAAAGGAAGAGGGAAAGTGTGTTGAAGAGGGTCATAGATAAAATAGCCGAGTTCTTAATATACAAGTGGCGAAAATAGGAACAGTGGTCCATGTAACTTGAAATAGAAACGATCTTTTTTTGGAATTCGAGCAAATAATTTCGTTTAGGAGGGATCAACTTACCAGGTGACAGGTTTATACACAAAATTTTGTCTAAAAATGATTGAAATTCCAATTAAGTAAATCTTCGTTAATTCTACTCGCGAGTTTCTTTCTTCTTTTTCATAAAAATATAACCAAATGACTTCAAAATTCGACAACACGAAGAACAAGAATTTTAAAACATTAAGAAATTAAAAAAGAAGAAAAAGAAGAAGTAACGAGAAAAATCATAAAATTTTTTCCTTTTCCAAGAAGAAAAAGAAACGATCTCTCTAAACTCTCTAAAAATCAAACAACGATCCCAAGTTCCCAAAGTTTCATCTCTCTCTCTCTCTCTCTTTCTCTCTCGAGGCGGTCAAAGAAAAATACATACGTACATTTTTCCACGTTATCGTCTCTCAAAGATTTATTAAATTTCTCTCCTCCTCTCAAAGATCGTTCCCTCCATTACCTCCCCTCCAAACTATCACACACGAGGAACACACACACACACACACATATATATATATACATATATCATCCGCAAAGGGCCTGGCCGAGTTAAGAATAATTGGAAATCGTCTAACCCTTTCCCCGCCACCCGGTTTTTATTCCCACCCTCGTAAAAACCGTTCCACAGCGACCCGAACCTGTTCAACGGTATCGACAACGATATAAATTAAGAATGTTTATCGCCGTTAGGAAATGGTGCACTGCGACGACTGAGTCCACGCGAATGGCTAGGGCCTCCCCTCCCCTGTGTACACACGCCTACACACGTACGCGTGTATATATATATATATATATACATCGTGGTAACGAGGTAGTATCATTCTACCTCGTTGGTCACCGCTAATGATTGCACATGATATCACGATCCGAGCAGAGATGTCGTCCCTTTTTCCTGGCTAATTTTATTATTCCAGATATATCGATTTCGAGGAGCAGGGCTCACCAGTGTGACGAGGGTGGAGGGGAGGTCTGTTCCAAATTGCTGTCCAATTAACGTGGCGACGCGGTTGATTTCGGCTTATGTTTGATTTAATAGAATCGAAATTTCCCGCCACGGCTGTGCGAGGGTGGCACACGATTTCGAATTGCATTGTGAATTCTTCTCTTCTTTTGGAATTGTAGGTGTATAATACGGCGTAGAGATTTGGTCTATCGATTTGTCGAAAGCTGTTATGCGATTAAAGTTATTTGGAGAAAAATTTTTCTTCGATCGAAGTATTTTATATAGATAATCGGTTGAGAATAATTTATTATTAATTCAGATTTGGAATATATATATATATATTTGTTAAACTTTAAACGAATGAATAGGTGTCATTTCGATTAATAATAATAATATCGTATTATCGAAATTATTTTGAGAAATGTTGCTCAACAATAAACATTTCCACAATTTTCTCGTTTTCCAACGCCTCCTTTGAACACCCATGATAAAATCTAGCACGGGATGGAGAATACTAATTATCCCTCCCAAAAGGATTATTTTTTTTCTTTACTTTCCGGTGCAGGGGGCGCATCCTCGAAGCTCCTTAGAATTATAATCGTGCAATTAAACGCTTCGTATTGTCCCTGGCGGCAATTCGCAATGTTTAATTGCACGACCACGCCTGCCCTTTCTAATTTCGAAAAATTAAAATCCGAATAAACCACGTCCCTCCACTCCTCCCCCTCCTCCTGCTCCCGCGTGCAGAAAGCGTGTTCAACAGCCGTGTTCCGCTCGAATCGAATAACCCGTCTCCTCTTCTCGCCACGGTAAGAGCGTGTAACGCTCGGATCGTATGCAAATCTCTTGCGGCTTAATTACGCCTACTATATGAGGTTTCAGATCGTGGGTAACGCGAACCGGAACCCAATATATTTCTCCACCGATAAGAAGAAACCCTGTGCATCTGAGTCTAAAGGCGCAGGCGCCCTCTTTTCCGGCGTCCCCTTCTTCCCACCCCTTCCTTCCTTCCTTCCAGGAGTTTCCTTCTCCCGTCTTAAGAGCTGCAGCAGAGAGAGAGAGAGAGAAGGAGAGAGATCGTGTTTGCGTTTATCTGTAGCTATTTGCACGCGCTATGTAGGGAGGTTGTGCCACGAGCTGGTTTACAAGTCTTTACACGATGATCGACCGATCTGTGATACCCGAAACCCGATTCTCCCTTCCTGGCTGAGGCTTCGATCGACCATCCTTGTTCCACCCACGTGGAACCGTAATTGCGTTAATGAGAGGTGGCGATATTGTGAGAATTATCGGTTTTGAGATTGC
>NW_006263547.1:304902-307640 GCF_000469605.1 Apis dorsata | reverse complement strand
TTTTTTTTTTTTTTTTTTTTAATTGGTGAGTAATGTCTTTTTGAGAATATTTTAAGAAGGACAAAAAGATGGCTTTGTTTCGATGAGAATTTTGGATTGGGGTGAATCGAGGGTGAAAGAGGTTTTCTTTGGAGTTTTTGTCTTTAAAATTTGAGCGTTGATGAAATTTGAAAATTGAGTTTCTTATAAATTTGTTGGCGGGTCTTTTGAAATTGGAGCGGTGAATTAAAGTAATTTTATAAATGAACAGTGGGATTAGGTTGTAGAATACGGTATCGTGCGGTTGGTCGTGTTTCGAATTCTCTTTGTAGAGCGTTTTAATTAACGATTACATATGCAGATGCGTTCGATGGATCGCTAAAGCTTGTTTTAACGAATGCAGATACTATGATTGAAATTTTCATTACGATTTAGAGTAGTTAACCACTTTTTCGTAATTATCGATGACATAACATAACATCGTTGGAAAAATAATTAACTTAAAGATCCAGTTAAACACATTTTTGAGAATTTAATAATTTACAGAATCATAAATTCAAGAAATTTCAATATTTCGAGAAGATATCTCTCCACGATGATTCGTAATTTCAAATTTCAAGCTCATTTATACTATTCATTTTCAACTTAAAATTTTCCAATAATTTTAAAAGGAAAATGGCGATTATTAAAAAAAAATTCGAGCTGTTGCATCGTATCAATGCCTTTTCGCGATGTATTAGACCAGAGGAGAGGAGTCGATTCGAAACGAGATTCTAGATTTCAGTTAAATTACCAAACTCTCTGTGTTGCCTCGTGCACCGAGCCTCTATGCAATATGAGCTTTGCCATTGTGTATTTGCGCCAGAATTTCAGTAGTTCCGTTATAGGTGTACATAGGGATGTTAGGAAGAGACGTAGTATCTCTGCATATCATAAGTGCAGTTTCCTCCAGGTTGAAAGGAGTCGGGACAATAAGAGGGGAACGAAAAGGGAACTGCGACGAGATTGACAAGATTGAATTATTATTTAACTTTGCCTGTTGCGTCTTACGATAATTTTCTCCCTCGAGCTATCGATTTCGAATGGAATTTTGGAATGGATTCGATCATCAGTCTCTCGTTTCGTCCAATCTTTTATCAAATCCTTGCCATTTTCAAATTCCAAAAAGCTGTCACGAGGATGATTCAGTTTGGTTTTCCTCGTGATGCTCCGTGATTGAATTATTCGTTTAATTGATTATTATTATTCAATCGCTAATTTGGATTTGAAAAAAATTGAGATTGAGTATTGCAGTTCATAGCAAGGTTAACGTTTAACGAACGCATCGATAGAAACCGTATTCAAATTTGTTGGAGAGTTCAATCCAAAAAAAAAATTTCCGATCAAACGTGATTCAACTTGCTCGAACCGCGTTACACAGCAACAAACAAAGAATAATTACAACGAGATCTCGTTCTGATCTATCAAGATCCATAGAAATTCTTCAACTTAACCGAATAAAATATTCAATATATATTTCGATATTCCAAGTTCAAATAATAAAATATCGCAATTCCAAGATTCCATTCCGAGATTCTGTTCCCCAGAAATTTCAAACTTTAACACGAAATAAAATATTCGTAACAAATGTTTCGAAAGACAAACGTTCGCAGAAACAATCCGTTTATCAATTTTTCATCATCCCCCTCATGCAACCGAACGAACGAACGAACGAACGAAAGCATTGTCTTATCAATTTCGTCCCAGGCCCCCCTCTGTGTAATATCCTATTCACGGACAAATTCATAATCTGATTACGTTATAGATTAGAGTTTTCAACTTTGCGCTTAATTAGCGAGCGATGGGCGGCTGGCTCGTCCACGGGGAGGGGGAGAGGGTATCAGTCAGGTGGATGTTTAACTTGGAGCCGGAAAACCGAAGTTTTTGCAGCTAATTAATTCGAACAAAAGCTGAAAATTCAATTAATTTTATATTAGTGGGCCCCGCGTGTGTATCAATTATTCGGGGGCGGGGGGTGGGCAAACGTTGCTGCCCCGTGGAGGCAGCAACAGCAACAGGCGTGGTTGAGGAGGCGCGACGCCAGAAAATGGGGGGATGCATAAATTTCACTTTAAATTAATTCGAAACTAATTTAATACGGTTAAGTTTAACGTGGATTACAACGCTGAGCCAACAATAATAACCGAGTATAAATACCGACTCGACAGTACCTTCAACATCATCCGTTTAATCTTTTTTGTCGATATTAATTTCTCCAACTTTTCCTTCCTTCTTTTATAATATCATTTAATATGATTATTATTATGCGATATTATATCCAGGGATAAAAGATTCCAATTCCTTGATATGAATTGTACCGAATGTAATTGCAACGATGACACGTCGTAATAAGTATTTTCTTTAAAATATTATTACATATAACTTATTTACAATTTAAAAACTATTCGAACCAAGAAACAAATCGGAATTCATCGAATCTTTCCAAGATTCTCGAGATACAAAAATTCCTCGAAAAGCAATTCCCTGAAAAGAAAGAAAGAAAAATCTTTGAGATAATTAATTAATCCCAATCCGATTTTTTACAAACAGACAAACAGAATATATTCGAAATATATCCAAAAGTATATTCAAATATTCCCACGCGAAACGGGATAAGAATTACGTATGATAATCCCCGATACGTGCGATCCCTTCTCGAACAGCTCGAGGCTGGTATAACGTATAACCCTTCTCTCTCTCCCTCCCACCCCTATCGTAAA
>NW_006263547.1:298957-304719 GCF_000469605.1 Apis dorsata | reverse complement strand
TTCGACGGAACGAAGAAATCCTCGGTGCTTGGAGGGGATGGAGCGGGGGAGGGAGGGGGAAACGGAGGAGGAAGATTACGAAACGAAGAGCACGATGGCTCTTTGACTGAAACAGGGAACAGTGCCTACTACTTTGAAATTATACACCGTTTATGCCCTTATTAATGCGAGCCCTGGCAGATACGGGCGTAGATCGAGCAGGTTGAGTTATGATTCAGCCTCGTTCGTTACTTCCTTCCTACCTTCGTTTCCTTGCCTCGCTTTTGAGCCACCGCCGCCATAATGCCCCGTGATTAATCCCCCGGGCCACGGGCTTCCAGTATTCCAACGGTGGCGCGTCTTCTCTCCCTCTCTCTCTCTCTCCCTCTCTGCATCTCCTCCTCTTCATCCACTCGTCCAACGTGTACCTTTGTGGTGGGTACACCCTCGACGCGGATCAGTATTTCACCGGGCGTCCGGAATTTTAATACGCGGTTTTACCGGCGCGAGAGGCGTCATCCGTGGTTCCAGCCACGTTAGAATTTATACACGGCCGCGGGTGATCCGTAATTAGCTGGTATTACGTGCTGGTACACGGATGCATTCTTTTCTTTTCTCTCTCTCTCTCTCTTTTTTCCTATCGGTTGTCGCGCAACCGATTTTCTTTGTGATCGTTGTTTCAGGCCGGCTTTTAGCCACATCTTTTGGAGGGGTTTGTTCGAAAGGTTTGTTGATTTCTTTGATGTCGAGTGGCAGATGATTCGAAGGGGGGGGGGATATTTCTGTGCCCCTGTGATTCGTTTGTTGTCTCTGTTTTTTTCCAGTTCTCGATCGAGACTCGGTTCCTTTTTTTCGGGAAGGGATCAAGGGCGAAATTTCAAGGGGTTGGGAAATAAAACTCGAGGGGTTGAAAACTCGAAGGTTATGGCGAAAGATCGTCAACCTCGCGATTGTTTCGAATAAATGCTTTTGCTTGAATATTTTTATTCAAATTAATTTCGAGATAATAATTTCGAATGAATATAATTAAGCGCATTCGAATCTTTTAACTTAAATCTGTTTCTATTGCGATAAAAATTACGGATGGAAATGAAAATGTATATTCTTGTCACTCTTGAGCAGAGTTGTAACTAACAAGGGCGGTTTGGATCGTATTTCAAAGGCATACTTCCAAATTGTCTCGCAGCTATAACGAGCAATATTTAAATATACTTATTTGACGTAACGTTCGTTTGTTCGTTGTTCATTTGGCAAAGACAATGCCGTTAAAATAGTATTTGGTTTCACGGTTTGCAAGGTGAAATCCTGAATGTGCTTCTCTTTATTATAAAATTACACGTATATTAAATTCTATAAACTGACCATCGACTCGTTCGATACTTAAACAAATTATAACATTCTACGGATTATTTATTCATTTCATTTCACATTTATTCAATATATCTCATATAACAAAATACTAAAATGATATCATAACTCTTTAATAACACGATCTTAAAAAAAAAACGATTTAAAAGTTTTAGATTAAGATTCGCTCACCTCTAAATGTAAAAATCTTAAAAATATATGCTTTTCGTTCATTTTGTTTCGTATCTCCATTGATTCCAAAGATATATGCGAGATTAGAGAAAGACACTCGAGAGATTCGAGTATGCGACAAGGATGGCAGAGCAAAGTCTTAAAAACCACGAATATCTTTACACCTATGATATCTTGAAAACTAGAAATCGTATCAAAAAGACATATTAAAGAGGAAGCTTTCCTCTTACCTACGATATCAATTCCATTAAAAAATTCTTACCACCTTTCGATTCATCATCTTATATACCGAATTTCGACAACGATTCTCGAACAGTGTAATAATAATCGTGTTTACACATCATTGCAACGATAAACGCGAACGAATTCGCAGCAGAATTGGAAGAAGGGGATGACGTGACTAAATAGAACTTTCTTCTCGATCGTTTACCCTTAAGATATTTCGTTTAACAAGCTCGAGGGAGAACTCCTGTGGGGCGTTCTACAGGATTTCATATGAATACGAAACACGTGTACACGGGCAGACAGATTCGTTAGCAGGCTAACCCGTAATCGTTAGCACGTCTGGAGTTACGGTTTAGATGGCACGCCGTTACACGATGGGTGATTAAAGACCTCGATGAGATAGGCGTGCATTGGTTAAGTGCGGCTCTATCCCTCTCTTCTTCGTCTCATCTTCCACGGGTATCGTGTTCGTATCCCCTTCCACCCTCTCCCCACTTTTCCCTTTCTATTTCCGAAAGAAGTGAATTTCCCTCCAATTCGACGAATTCTCATCATCATCATCATCATCATTATCATCATCATCCGGATCAGTCGAATATGGAAATTTTATTCAATTTCGTGAGGGCTCTCGAGGGTGGAGGGTGCGTTCGATCGAAGGTTTTAAAAAACGTTTAAAAGTTTTTTAAAAGGGATTAATTTGTAAACTGTGAACCGGACGAATAATAGGCTGATTACGCAACGAAGGAGGGAAAAGGGGAGCGTTGAAAGTGGGGAATCTGTGGAGATTCGTCCAGAGCCGCGATATATTTATATAACGCGGGAAATTGATTCGGCGCCGGGACGAATTAACTTTCTGGTGGCGTTCTGCCAGCCACCGAGAGTCTGAAGATCCAAAGGAATTTAACTAGTGTCGGATGTGATCGAGGCATTACACCCGCTTCGTTATTATCCTTTCATCTCCCTTCACTTGGAAAAAAATTTTCTTGTTCGAACCATTTTGAACGACTGTGTATAGTGGATGTTATGAGCGATTTATTATCTGTTGAGTTTGTGTATGTAAATCGATCGCTGCCTAATGCTTTTTCTCTAAATTGAGATTGTAAAAAATTTCATAGATCTTTTCATTCAATTCCAAATCAAGATCCACATTTTTCTTTATTAAATATATCCTTTCTTGCTATTACTTTTGATCATTTCCCACAACCTATTCTCTAATATTATCTTCATTTATATAAATTACTACAAATTGAGCTTCTTCTCTAAATTGAGATTATAAAACTTTTAAAAAATAGATAATTATTTCTTATTTCCCTTTTCATCCAATTTCAAATCAAGATTCACATTTTTCTTCATTAAATATATCCTTTCTTGGTATTACTTTTAGTCCAATTATTTCCCACATCCTATTCCCTAATATTATCTATTTATTTCTTTAGTTATATTGAATTGTTACAAATTGAGTTTCTTTTCTAAATTGAGATTATAAAACTTTTAAAAAATTTCATAGATAATTAATTCTTATTTCCCTTTTCATCCAAATCCACATTTTTCTTTATTAAATATATCCTTTCTTGCTATTACTTTTGGTCCAATCATTTCCCACAACCTATTCCCTAATATTATCTACTTATTTCTTCACTTACATAATTTACATAAATTGCTACAAATTTCTTCTCTAAATTTATAAAATCTTTAAAAAAATTTCACATAAATAATAATTACTTTCCCTTCAATTTCGAATCGAGATGAAAAACTTCCATTTTCCAATTTCTTAATGCCAAGCTTCTTTCTCTCATTCTCCGTCCCCGTGGCCGTGAAACATCAGAATAATCCGGAATACGTTGTCCGCCTCCACCGCGTTAGAATAATTTTCCAAAACGTTTCGAGGTTAAGGGAGAGGGGGGGAGGGGAGCATTGTTATCCCCTCGCGTACACATCCTCCATAATACACACCCGTTTACGTGGAACGTCAGACCGTGGCTGATAGATTCCGTGAACGTGGTGAACGTGGGGCAGGGTACGCCACCCCTCCCCGTTGCGATTCATCCAGCAGCTTGCTTCATCCTGAATCGAATATCATTGTGCTACGTCATTAACACCGCGTTACGGGACCTACAGCAATTAGATAGACTCTCTCTCTGATCGATTGTACTTGTAACCAAATCTCTCGACGGACAAAAGCACGACTTGCTACACGATAATGCACTATCGTGGTATTGCAACGACGGTTCCGTGTTTGCATTCTCTGATGTCTCGTATCCCTCCTTCGAAACCCTCGATGGGGGCACGATCAATCGATATAATTAATTATAGGGGCGGAGAAGAAAGGTGAAAGGAGCGATATCATATTTTTAAATATCGGTTTGAGAATTGTCAACCCGATTTCGGTTGAACGATCGGGATATATAAATTTATTTATTTAAATTTCTCTCGTGAATGGGAAAGGAATGGAGGAAATTGATTAAATTTCGAATGATCAATTGGCCAGGTGAGGATAGACGCGACGAGATGCGATTATTTTTAATCGAGGCGTAAGCGATGATAACGTGGACGAAACTGGAAATGGTAGAATCGTTTGGAGATTTAATTAGGTTAATTCATTCGATTTTTAAGCTTTATTTTTTTTTTTTCTTTTCACGATGAAACTGTTTAATCGTAGGTTGAACGAGGTCTGTTTTTCTTTTTTTTTTAATTGAGCCTGAATGAAAATAGAAATAGTAGAAATAGTTTATGGGATATTTAATTATAGGAGAAGAACGAGAAGAAGGAATCTAGTTGTTTTCAATTAATTAGGCACGAAATTAGGTGGAAAATTTACTTTATTTAATTCTTACTTTTCTTAATTTTCGAAAATGTATGTATATACGAAATGTTGATTTTAGAAAAGTTTTTAGAAAAGACAGAAGTAAAGATGATTGTCGAAGAGACGAGAGGATTCGAGGGTTTGCCGAGAGGATGTTGATCCTTGATCCTAGGTCAAGGACGATTCCGATTAGGGTGGCGAGATAACCGTGGAATCACGATGTCTCGCTTTCCCCCTCTTGCTAAGTAATTACCTATTTTTCGTTGAATCAATTCATCTTGAACGATCCTTCTCCGATGAAAAATAAATTAAAATTATTGCCACGAATAATAATTCTTCCTTTTTCCTTTTCTCGAACGAAAAATAAAAATTCGACTCATAACGATTCGTTTTAAATTTAAAAAGAAAAAGAGAAAGGAAAAGAAAAAAAAGAAGTCAGTAGACAGATGTTATAAACCGGAAGTATACGTAAGTATCCTATATCTTGGACAACTTTTCAAGGATTTCAGTTGGATATTCCGCCCTCGAGAAGATATTTGCGCTTACACTGGCACGTTGTCGGCGCACTTTGACCCCTCTCGTTCGCTCGAGAGTCTGAAGTGGATTTTCGCGGGGGAGGAAAAAAAAAAGAGAGATAGAGAGAGAAAGATTCGGCTTCCCCTCTCCCCCTCCCCAACGGTAATGCGCCAGTTTTCGAAACGAGATTTGCGACCCGCCAACTTCTCGTTCTCGATGGGATAAGATTTACGAATTGGCGAATGCTCGCTCGCAGAATCGGCTATTCCACAAGTTCAAGTTTCAACTTGAACTTCTCCTCGAAAATTAATAAATATTGATTTCATGGAAATTTCTTGAGCGGTCGGAAACGAAGATAATTTGTTTCGATTTGTCTCGTTAGTATCCCTTATATATATTTCAGATCGTCGAGATCAAAGAGATACAGGTTTTTTTTTTATTATTTTAAGGTAAAGTTTCAAGTTCAAAGTTTATTCTTTACTTTATAGGAGGAAAGAAATCTAGTTACTGCGTAATTATAAATTGCTTTCAAAACATGATTTTATTTTATTTTATTAGGAAATATGTAGTTATTTATTTTCTGAAAATAAATAGATTTTTCTTCTCTTAATATTTTTATAAATTATAACCCCATTGAGCGCGATCAATTTACCAGACATCCATATACATAACAATTAAGTAAAATATCAATATCAAAATT